>NC_050467.1:34561778-34862102 GCF_013373865.1 Monomorium pharaonis | reverse complement strand
TGTGTGCGTGTGCGTGTGCGTGTGTAATATGATACATATCATTCCAACACTATTAAATAGACATTTATTATAATAAAGACTGTTATTAAATAACATGCTAAGTAACATATAAATAGATAACAAATCTGAATCAAAAATATGAATCAAAAATCTGATAAGATTTAGATTTATATTTATATTTTTTAAATCCAATTTTATCAGATTTTTTAATAGTAGGGAAATTACAATTTCGTTCAAAAATTAATTCATGGATTTAATATTCTTAAAATATTTGCAGAATATAAAATTAATATTTAAAGTAATAATAAACACTTTTTTTTATCTTTTAAATATATTCAAAGAACATATAAAATAATTGTCACATTCTCAGAGGCATTTTGTATATTAAAAAAAATTATTATTTTATTTCACTTTAATATTTGTGAAACATCATCACAATGCTGTTTCAGTATGTAATATCCTATTTGCAAGCCTTTCTTATTAATAATATCAATAGCCGCGAAAGCTTTAAAATTAACTATAACGTAATTTATTGATACAAAATTGTAAAAACAATAATGGATTCTTTTCCATTGCACGATGTGTATGTGTGCGTATATATATATATATATATATATATATATATATATATATATATATATATATATTGTGCATTAGCTACACCTTGAACAGCACCGACGTGAGTTGCGCCGCCATCTATACTTCCTGTATCCGGTCCAATATGTTAATTATTTTTTTTATAACTTCATGATTAGATTAGAACAAATTTTTGCTAAAGAAAAAGTCATTTTTAAATTTGATCACGAATATATGTCTATTGAAGGACAAGTGATTATCCTAAATTTTTTTGTATAACAAAAATATAATTGTCATATAAGACGATAATTTATATATCTATGCATTTCATCAACTGTAGAAAAAAGTCATGAAGACAGATATAGGTTTTCTAAAGCGACACCTGTTTATTTTTTTAAAAATAAACATTGCATTTTATTAATACTGATAAAATTACAATATGGTTAGATAATTAAGATAAAAGTCAAAACCTTATAGTTCATAATCATTTATGATTTTTTCGGTACAAATTCTTCAAAAGCAAAAATAAAGTATATAAAATCTTTTACAAATTGTCTAATTTAAATAATGAATGATATTAGATTTTATTTTACATTTTAGCGTTCTAACATTGTTTTATTTATATTTTTCTGTTTTTTATATTTTTCTTATTATACGATTTTAAACATAAAATCAAAAGTGCAAAGTAATATTAGCCGCTTTCCTCTATTAAATATTTACACATAAATATGTATGAACTATAACTTCATGATTAGATCTCCGTGACACAATTAAATTTTTATTATATATACATTATGTATGATAAGATATACTTTGATACTTTCATTTATTTTTCCAATATATGTATCTATATAAATATTTAGCGTATTAAGAATAATTTAAGAACATTTCTATAAATAAATATTTTTTACTTTGTACTAATTATCTTCTCTGAATTTTCTTGAAATATAATAGAGAGTATTTTTTATTGTTTTTGACATTTATTATTTTTTTATTCTATTACATATATATTCATAAAATATATTTTGTTATTAGAATATTTTAATATTCTTAATAAATGTTTATCAAATATTCATAGAATAAATTTGTGTTATCTCAAAGAATACTTTCAAAATACATTTCTAAAGTGAGAATTACAATATACAGTTTAGGAAATGAACTGATAGAGTGAACTAGATGGAGGCAGAGTCGAACGATTATCGGACAATAGTTTGTTAGTGAGGTTCACCCTGCTATATTGTTCTCCAAGAAACGTGGATTCAGCTTTAGTGCAAGTATTATTCTGTTTCCTTCTGTAAATTACATAGTACTTTTGTCTCTTGTAAAATACAAGAAATTATTTCCAATCTTTTGCTATTTTTGGGGCTAATTTATAAAAGACAATGTCACATAATATCAACGTTTCCACTTATTGTTAAAAAAATATACAAATCGAAATTTTGTGCATATTATCTATTAGATATCAATATGTCTATTGTTAATTTTCACTTACACAGAGAGTAATATTGAATCATTACTAAAATCATTACAAAAATTTGTTTTAAAAATTTTTTAATTTTAAAAACAATTCTTTTAATATTAAGTTTATACCACAAAATATTTAAAAGAAATAATATAATTATACAATTTTTCAACTTCTATATACATATATATGTATATATGTATATATGTATATTGTATACATAAGCAGAGTTGGAAAGTAACGCGTTACTTCCCAGGTAGCAAGCTCACATCATTTTGACGTCCCAAAATAGTCATTTACTGACTATTCTTGACGTCACGAAATGACGCCCTTATGACGTTAAAATGACGGTCGAATGTCACAAATTCCTGACGTCATGAAATGTACCGTATTTTGACGTCCTGGAATGACGTGAGCAATATGTTGTCAAAAAGATCTCTAAAAGATATCCTGCTTCTGAAAATGATAACATAAAGAGACTTCTGAAAGATAACATAATGTCAAAATGTTAACCAATGCGTCGTTTTTTGAGAACAGAAAGATATCATGAAACTGATATCTAAAAGATTTTTTAAATTGGATATCTTTAAACTGCAACTAAAGAAAAATAAAATAAAATAAAAATTTCATTTTTTTAAAATTATTTTTATCAACAGCACATACTAAATTTAGGACAAATTTTTATTAATTAATTAAATTTAAATTATATTATTTTATTTTATTCTCACTTGCCGCTGGTAAGTTTGAACCCGGGACCTTAGGATTACAAACCTTGTACTCTATCTGCTATGCCAATTTGACTCATTGGTATGGGTACTTGTCTACATATACCTATATGTTATAAACTGACGCAATTATATTATTTTTTATAAAAGCAATTAAATTTTGCAAAACATATTAAAAATAAATAGCATTAATTTATTTACTTATTAATTTCATTGTTAAATTTATCTTTTTCTATAACCTTAATAATTTGATGGAAATTAATTGCGATCTATTTAGCATTAATACTTCGAAGCGTTCAAATGGTTAATTAGATGGTTAACTATATAGATCATACATTCTAAGCCCAGCGAGAAATAGTACATCGAATCGACATCGATTTGACGTCGAAATCATCATTTCGATGTTGATTCGACGTCGAATTGGTGTCGAATTCATTATCGTTTCTCGCTGGGAGAAAAATTATAGTACATTTATTATCCTGTTTTTGTACAGTACATGATGAATTTAGATTTTGTGCATTTTTTGTGCGCAGTAATTGTAGACAAACCGTTATTTTTGAAAACATTATCTTTATAATAATTTTTTTTAATATCAAATGGATCTCATTCAGGATGTTATAGGCTGCGTTTCGATATTTACTGATCAGTACTGAAAATCTACAGTATATGTGACGTAAACTATAGATTTTCAGTACTGGCAGTGAATATCGGAACGCAGCCATAGTGTTGTCTGATTTCTGAGTCAACTACGACGTGCATGGCTCAAAAATCGAACAGCATTGTGATATCTTTTATGAGACAATAAGCTGATATCATATAAGGATAACATTTTCAAGAAACTTAAATGAAACTCTTCAATGAGATATCTCAAAGACCACTCTTAGTAGATCGTCCCGATAAATGTTACCATTTTGACATCATTTCCAAGATATCTAAATGTTTTCTTAAAAAAGTTCTCTTAAAGTTGAATATAATATGCTTATGCCTTACGCCTTAAATCTCATTGTAGACACCGCTTTAGACCGTGTCTAAAATACGTCTTAATGACGTCTTTATGTCCCGATTTTGGATGCGTGCTGTCTGGGAAAATAATCGTCAGATCATGACTGAAATATGACTTCGAAATGACGTCACATCATGACGTCAATTTTAGGTCATGTAAAAAAATGGTCATTTTGACGACATATGACCAGATATGACCATTTTGGGACGTCAAAATGACGTGGGCTTGCTACCTGGGTTGTAACGTCGTTACCGTTACAGTTACTTTTTTTAGTAAATGTAACGGTAACGGCGTTATAAATTGTATTTGTAACGAAAAAAGTAACTTCGTTACATTTTTCGATAACGAGTAACGAATTTAACAGTCATTTTTATCGTTACTTTTTGTGAATTCGCATTGAAATGCAGCGTCACATATGTAAACGCGCCATTGAACACATGTAAAAGAAGTGAATAAAAGCTGCGTTCCGAAATTCATCAATACTGGTGGATTCCTTACAACGTTTGAAAAAAAAGAATTGATTATTGCAAGTTGTTTGCACCCCAAATTTAAATTAAATTGATTAGCTGGAAAAAAAGGAAATTTGCTGAAAGTTACTTGGAGGGTTTATTAGGAATTCAATCAAATAAAAATTCTTTAGAAATTGACAAAGCTGATAATCGTGATGACTTTTTTCTTTTTGAGAAACAAAAGAAACAGGGCATAATAATTCTGAAGAGTTGCAAGAATTTTTTAAATAAAAAAATACTAATGTCAAAATGTTAAACGATTATCCAAACATTAAAAAACTTTTCATAAAATATAATACAGTTCTTTTAAGCAGTGCATTTGTTGAACGAATGTTCAGTATCGGTGGATTAGCATTGACATCACAAAGAGAACATTTACACAATAATACAATTGAACAAGTTCTTTTGAACGTTAATAAAGAATTTCGATAAATTTAGCAAAATTTTTATTTGTCATAAAATATAAAACCTGTAATATTTAATAAACTTATATTAAAAATAAAAAAGTAACGGAAATTGTAACGACGCGCGTTACTCTTCAGTAACGGTAACGAGTTACTTTTGCAAATTAGTAACGAGTAACGGTAACGTGTTATTTTTTAGAAAAAAGAACGATAACGGTAACGAGCTACTTTTAAAAAGTAACTTTCCAACCCTGTACATAAGTATATTTCCGATTTCTTTTATTTATATATAAAAATATATTTTTAAAATATTTATATAAAATTTATTATTTTGTGTATATTTTATTTATTATAATATACATATAATATATATTATATATATATATATGTACATGTGTGTGTGTGTGTGTGTGTGTGTGTGTGTGTGTGTGTGTGTGTGTGTGTGTGTGTGTGTGTGTGTGTGTGTGTGTGTGTGTGTGTGTGTGTGTGTGTGTGTGTGTGTGTGTGTGTGTGTGTGTGTGTGTGTGTGTGTGTGTGTGTGTGTGTGTGTGTGTGTACACAGGGTGTTCCATTTTTATCTATCACCTCCGTAACTTTGCAGGGAGCGATCATATAGAAAAATGTTTCAGACAAAAGTTGTATGGCTTTAAGGGAGACATAAGATGGTGACCTTGGTCTTGACCTTGGAAGCAAATTTGAAGGTCATTTGAAGGTCAACTTAATTTTTTAAAATAAAATCCTCTACTTTTCATGACATATTCTTGTATATATATACGTATGTGTGTACGTACATTTTTATTGTTACAAATGCGAATATAGATTAATATAAAGCAAAATATTTTTTTAATATTTAAAACTGCAAATACAATATAACAAAATATATAATATCAAGATAAAAGTATAAAATATAAACTGCAAGAACTATTTGCATAATTATATTATTTACACTGTAAATTATTTATATGTATTATTTATATGTATATATTATTTATAGTGTAAATAATATAATTATGCAAATAGTTCTTGCAGTTTATATTTTATACTTTTCTCTTGATATTATATATTATGAATAAATATATGTAAATTTTATACTATATGCACAGAGCACGCTCTGATAATAAACACAATATAATTATATAATTTAATTTAATGAGTTTGAAAATACATTTATACGGATGTATACATACATTTTGTACACGACACGGATTTAATATCAGTGTTGATAGACGGGCCGGTTGTTCTCGCACAGGCGCATCAGTAACAGTTCAATAAAATATCCACTAGTATAGGAAGGAGATCTTTGGTCCCCATACAACTTTTTTGCAAATTTATAAAAACGATAACACATTTTATATATTTAATACGCACGCATATATTTGCATATCGTTTGCATGTATATTTGTGTATATATATTCATCATAAATTAAGAAATTTGTTGCAGCCGTCTGTGACTTGAACGAAGTCATGAACTGTGGCTTAGCAACGAACTATTGAATTGAACAACACACTCTCACTTTTGAAAATTCATCCATTCAATTCGCTTTCATTTTCTCACATCAAAGATTTATTTCTTTCTTTAATTAATATTTGAAGATTTATCATTTTCACGTTTAATTGAAAAGAATAGTTTTTCCTTTCCGTTGAAAAACATAACAGAATTAAAAATAATTTGCATTTAATAAAAATCAACTCAAAAACAAAAAAGAAATTTATGGAATAAAACACATGTTTAAATTGAAATAAAATATTTTATTTGGCGGAACTCATACAGAATACCGACATTTGTCACAAGATTAAGGGAAAACCGTCAAAAAATCTTAGCAGTATTGTGCGTAATCGAAGTCGTGCATGAAACGCGCTACATGCGCGAATATTACTCATATGTGCGAAAGAGCACACATGTAAAAGTTCGTGACTATTCGATGCATTTCCCGAATCGATTATTCAATTGCCTCTATACGAACATTATTATTCAGTTACTGTAATTAGACAATCTTCATTGCGTATTCCGAAAAGAGAATCTTCGACAGGTGTGATCCGACTCACTTTTCGGTCACTTAGTAACATATTGATCGATAACATCAATTAATAAAAATATTTCCAATTATCAGTCATAAAAGCTTACTTAAAAATTGTTATTTTTTTATCGAATTTTGTCCGATAATGTTTTTTTCGACTACAGTGCGTTAAAGTAAAACAAGTATATTAAAAGAAATACACATTTTCAATTTTATGTAATTTAGGAAAAAATATCATAGAGAAAAAATGAAAGTACTGATTAAAATTTTTGTTCTATGTTCTTTATAATGCGTGTTTGAAAACTTTTTACGATTTTTTTACCGAGATATTCAATTTTTTCGTAAGATGCAAGAAAATTGCAAGTGTATTCAAACTTTTGAAATTTTAAATTAATATTGTTTTTATTTTTAACAAATGTGTCAATAACAAATTTTGACTCATATGTAAAATCTTTTAAAAATAATTGTATAACATTGTTAAATAATAATTTAAGAATATTTATAAAACATTACGTTATAACGTTTAATAAAATTTTAAAAACATTTTAACTTGTATTTTTAAAATACTTTAAAATATTTTAATACTATAGTAATTTATTAAAAATGTTTATCAAACGTAATGTCATAACGTTTAATAACATTTAAAAAAGACATTTTTAACAAATATTTTTAGAATATTTTTAAAAATACCTGTAAAGTGACGTTATTCACTAATATTTAAAAATTTGTATAAAACATTAAATCATAATATTTAGAAAATTTACATAAAATTAATATTTTAAAAAATAATAATTAAATATGCTTTATTTACTAAGATGTTATGTATATTAGTTTATTGTGCAAAAGTGGCAAAATAATATTGCATTAATTTAAAATTGATTGATATATTTTGCATGCAATTCAGTTATAAATAACTTTTAGATGAGAAATTTGAAATCACGAGGAGAAACGACCGTTTACGATAATATTGTGTATAAATGCATATAAAAATTGGAATTTTTTAGTCTTTCCGGGATAACCTTCTGATAAATACAACTTATCTCGGCAAATGTGTTACAATGTTCTAATTCGAAGTTCAACGATGATATGTAATCTCACTTGCCGAGATTAAATCACGAATTAATGTTGTATTTTAGAAGCGATTAAAGACTCGAATTATGTAATCCATCCGACCTCACATGCGTGCATATTAACTGCTGCTGTATTTTTTCTAATTCGTGTCATGCGAAGCAAACACGATTAGAATTCCCACGTGCCGTCACTATTGCATCATATAACATTTAATGATAGTGTTTATACATTTAAATAACACTATTAATAATAGTATAAAATAATAATAACGCTTACTACTAATAACTGTTTAAGTAGCATGTATGTTTAAAATCAGAACGTTTAACAGTCTTTAAAACATGTTGTAGTAAATGTTTTGAAGACATTTTTAAGACACCTTATATCTCAATTCTGCATACATGTGCTATTTGAGTATGTGCTATTTGTATGTGCAAATCTTATTTGTTTAAAAAATAAATACATTTTATTTGTTGCTGTATTTTTTAGAAATACTTAAATTTTTAATGCTTATATTATCTACTTGTTACGTCTTTCCCTGCTTTATTTAATCTTCCTAAAACTTTATAAAATAGAAATTTTGATCTAAAGAGATTTGATTTGAACTTGTCTTGTATTAATACTATATGTCATTCGTTGGTTTGATAAATCAAGGAATTCGATTTTTCAACAAATTAAAGCCCCATTTTATAAAAATTTGTTATAGTTTTTTTGGCTACCCCGACCATATAATGTTACAGTTCATGACGGTAGCTCTCGTCACAATTCATAAATCATTTTGGAACAAATTAGTTAAATTCCGAGTGTGGAATTTCCACATTTAGATTAATCCGAGTGTGGAATTCTCCATAAACTCCATATATAAGTTGCCGGCTATATTATAATATTAAAATTTAAAAAATACAATGATAAAAGTCTTAACTCTTTTGTACCAATACCCTCAAGATAGTTTATGCAAAATTTTATTGGGTTCTAAATTTGGTTGTTTTATAAACCAAGTATACGAACCCAAAAAACGTCCTGAAACATGCATTCTTGTACAAAACAATTTACAATTATATTTGACACTATACAAAATAAGAGTATTAAGTTTTTTTTTTCTACAAAAGTAATGATATGAAGAAAATGCGTCTAATAAAAATGGATGTTTATACAAAATAGAACATCCTACTTTATTATTATTATTATTCTCTGGCTGGCATTTATAGTATAGTTTTTCGTTAAGCTCGCTTCAGACTGGATCACTGAAGATAGATATTGGGATTGATTACAAATATTACAAATAAATATTTTACTACAAAAACTTGGTGCTGCTAAACCGAATAATTTGCCAGTTCTCTTTCTTCTTTTCTTGTGTGTGCATCTGAATGTGTATGTGTGTGTGTGTGTGTGTTTAATATTAGTAGCGCCAAGTCTTTGTAGTAAAATATTGTGTGCGCGTCAGCAAAGCTACATTAACAATTAAGTTACACGAGTTAAATATTAAGCAAAAAATTCGAAACCAGTAATGTCTATACACATATGTATGTACGTATGTATACATATACATATGAGCATGTATGTGTGTGTATTTATCTCTCTCATTTAACAATAACATTCTTTTTGTAGCACAAAATAATAACTTTTTTACAAGTGTAAATAATTGTATTTTATTCTTTTTACTTTTTTTCTTATTATTTCTTAACTATTTCTAATTTTTTCTCTCTCTCTCTCTCTCTCTCTCTCTCTCTCTCTCTTTCTCTCTTCTTACTCTTGTCCATTCTTTTTTTTATTTTTTTTCAAGAATACTTATTTCTTAAAAAAAATAAAAATTTTGTGTAATGTATTTATCTAATTGTACAACGCATAATGTTCTACTAATCTTCAAATTCAGCTTTTTTTCTACGATGTAATATGCATACAAACATACAGAAACTAAAAACAAACTCACTAACCTCGAACATGTCATCATGTGATTAATCCCGAATTGTCACATCATCGCCGTGCAACTTGCCGCGGCGATTTGCACTGTTGCTTTCTGCGCGATAGATGGCTTACGAGTTGACGCGGACATGAACACGCACTTTTTGTTAATTTTTGTGTCCGTGTCAACTCGTAAACCATCTATCACATAGAAAGAAAGTTGACAGTACAAATTCCTTTTCCCGTGCGACGATGACGATAATAATAACGATGACGACGCGCAAGATGTTTCTTAAAATATTTTACTTTTGATGCGAAACTTTAAATACCGATATCTTTGCTCGTAAGTTATGTAGCGGAAAAATAAAAATACTTTTATTGTACAAATCGAATTTAAACTATCTATTAAGCTTATTTAAAAATTGATTCAGTCGTTATTGAGATCCAATAAAATCTACAGAATCTCGCAAATAGCATCTCACGTAAAAGAAGCAGCGGTGGTGCCTCGTTGCGCGTACATTTGGCGCAAGACACTATCGTACCTCTTGATAAATAAATGAAGTTTTGTTTATTTAAAAAATAATTAATCTTCACATTGCAATGAAATTTTACATGTAAATTATCTTGAATGTATATGTGTATATATATATATATATATATATAATATATGGAATATATACATATCTATATACATACACATAACACAGGTACATATACCATGCATTCGAAAATTGCTTGCACGTTTGAAATTTGTTCGCATCTCATAAATCGTTAAAGGTATGTCACACGCTACTTTTCAAATAATAAAAAGTTATGAAGAAATTACACATTATTTTATATTGCATTTGAAAGTAATGCTGAAAATTTGTTGGCGATTTTTTCTCAGGATCAAAAATTATTTTAACAAGAACTAGAAATATGCTCCAATAAAAATGTATTTAAAAAATAACGACAGAAATCTAAATTATTTTTCATATAAATACTTTAAATATTTAAGATAATTTACATGTAAAGTTTCATTGCAATGTGAAGATTAATTGTTCTTTAAAAAACTTCTTCATTCATTTATCAAGAGGTACGGTAGTTTCAAATAGGCTTAATGGATAACTTGGATCCGATTTGTATAATAAAATAAAATTTTATTTTTTTGCTACATGACTTATGAGCAAAGATATCGCGATTTAAAGTTTCGCATCAAGAGTAAAATATTTTAAGAAACATCACGTATGTCGTCGTCGTTATTATTATATATCATCGTATATATGTATATGCAAACATATTGTTTTCCTTTTCATAATAAATGTCTTCTACGTTAGAAAAGTGCTATATTTTTAAATACATAATTATATTAAAGACAGTTACAGTTATGTAGATAGTTTAAGAACATATTTTAAAAGAACTAAAATTGTAAATTACTCATGTTAGATAATTTTAAGGTTCTTTGGCATTTAAAATTGAATTAAAATAATCTCAATATATTTTTTTCTATCATGAAACATGCATTCGCGTTCTTATACAACGTATCATTTTGAGGTGACACGTGCTTCGCGCTGGTGTATCTCTCCTTTTTCCGAAACTGTTTCCCTGCGGATAGAGTTCGGTTACGCGATTTCTGCTTATTCGGCACACACGACCGGACGTGACGTCACTCAAACTACGTAGAGTGTTGATTGTGGATGCCAGATGCGACTTGACACCGGGGAGAGTTCTGTCTCCTCATCGTGATTCACTCGCGTTATCGCGACGCTATTATTTTGTTTTTACACAAAAATTTGGACTGGATGTAAGCGAAGATCGAGGGTAGAGGACACTTTTATTATTATATGATGCATCGTGGTTAGAGCACAGGCAAATCCTTAGCAATCTAATTAATTAATTTTAAGCATTTATCTTAATATTTTTTGTAATTCGTATTTTCAAATGCTTTTGCAAACCGTTATTAATAGAGGAAGGGGATTATAAACCACCATTTTATTTTATTTAAATAACTCAGTAAACATTTATGCAACATAATTCTTGTTGGTAAAAGTTAATGACCCATAAAGTTCTACCAATCATGTTATAAGTAATTTTTCAAATATACATAACGAATATATTTAACAATTTATTGAACAGAGAAAACAGATTGCGGTTATGGAACTTGTAGGGGGGCACGGTATACTACCAAATATTCTCAAAATTATTTTTATTTCTAAAAAATAAAAAATTAACTTTTTGAAGGATTTTGCACATTAGTTTCATAAAGGTATTAGTATCTTGTTAATAGTATCACAGAAAAGTATGAACAATATATATATAAAAATCATTGGCTTTTGCGACTTTGTGCATTATAGAAGTATTATAAAAATATTACAAATAGTATATTAGCTAACAAGTAAAATAAAAAGTATAACGAAATTACATTCGAAGCGATGATAGAACTCAGTCTCGTGACACTCGCAAGTAGTCCATAACCCTGAACACAGGCAATAAAACTTTTAATGCATGTATGCATTATGTTAAACTTTAAATTCAATTACATCATTTGAAAGCCATGTTCAAGCTTCAATTTATACTAAAGTTAAAAGATTAATACCCGACATATTTTTTTTAATGACGTAAAGAATAGATACCTATAAAACTTTCGGCTGTCTGGAATACTAAAATGCAGCTTTTATGGCAACATAATAAACATTTATGACGAGTAGTCATTTTGTGTTTCAATAGTATATAAAGTAATAATTTAGACGGTTATTCCCAAAATTCAACACAAGATTTACAAAATATCATGAATTCTATAATTCCACATCTAGTTTATAACCGCCTTCTCTTTTCTAATTAGATATGAAAGTAAATCTAGAAATTATCGATGAAATCGTTTAGAGGATTGCCGTAAAGAAGAAATGGAGACAATAAACAATTTCGATGCTGGTCTTTCTGGCGTAGTGTATTAATCTGTTCTGTTGGAGATTTCAGAGAAAGTTTTAAGTTAGTTTCATCTATTAACCTACTTGATGATCTCCGTTTACTTGATGAACTAAAATTATTTCTAATTATAGAGGCTTTACACGACCCTCCTCCTACCTTGTGTGCGGAAGGTCCCCGGACAAACTGGACATCTTGTGGGAGCATTACAATGCCTAGAAATATGACCCGATAAATTGTATTGCTAGCAGCATCCTTCTTCTGTTAGAAAAAAGACGCGCGGCAATACTTGCTTACGTAATCCAGCTCTAGATCTCTAATACAGAAATCCGTCCTAAATTAATTGCAAGTTGCCAGTTGCAATTTGCGACATCCAATGACTGTCGAGCTTTAATTAGAAACTAGGCGTTTATTTGGTGTCGCAAGTCGCAACTGGCTGCTTGTAATTAATGTACAACGGGCTTAACAGACGTCTTGGGGGAAGGGAGGAGAACTCGATGCGCGCAGATATTCTTAAAGTGCCCTGAGGGACAAACTTATTTGGCTGAATAAGATAGCGAATCCAGCAAGATCTATTGGAACCCAAACGGACCGAGCCCATGTCTTGGAACTGGCATCCGGATGCGATAACGATAGCATGAGCTATCGCAGAGATATCAGTCCTGATAATGTCACACGCTATGATGTCAGTCATCATTTTGGATCTTCAAATCTTGACATCTCTACGATCAGTCAACACCTCATGCATTTTTTTTTTGAGCTAATGTATTGGCTTTATCGCTACACTTTGTCTCTTACTATTTTAAGCAGAAAACAGCCCGGACACAAGCTTAATGCCATCTACGTTATTCGACAAGATTTATGGAGATTTAAATTTTTGCATGGAAAGTCGCGTAGTCTGCGGATTTATAATATTTATGACCACCCCACTGAGCCAGTCTTTCTCTTCAGTTTTTTGTTACTTATAATTGTATCCTTTTCTATTGCAGGTCGGCGAGGGATATCAGAACGTTGAGGAATATCCGGACATTGCGAGACCGCCCTTTTCGTTAAACAGAATTGCGAGTGGCATCGCCCACGTCAAGAAGAATATTGATAGCCTCATCTCTATTTATAATTTTTCTAAGAGAGCGTGTTCTTGCTTTCCTTCTCACTACTTTGGACTAGGTGGTGGTTTCTTTAGCAGAAAGAGCTGCTGAGAAATCCACATTCGGAGTAGCCGAGTGATCTGTTGACTCGGATACTTATCTGCCTTTAAGTTTCTTATTTCTAGCCTTACTTTTTGTTTTTTTTTTCTTTCAGGTTTCTTAGAAGTGGAGAGCACCGGACCGGTCAATGTCATCGAATCATAGTTTATCCTGTTATCCAGGGATGATCTAGTTTCTAGGAAATGCCTCCGAGGTTGAGATGTGTTCACCAGTCATGTTCGGGTCGAGTGCACTTTTTATGACTCGAAAATGTAGGTCAGCATGCCGGTAGGCCCATTATAACCCTGCATTTTCAGTCATGCGCTCGTAGGTCCAAGTTTAGAGTCAACAAACTTAATTGCTATAACTCCGGATCGGACCCGATGCAGTTTTTGTTCGGGGATGAGGAGAAGTCGTTGAAACTTAAATAAATGATGAATTTTTTTATGTAAAATTAACAAAAGTATTTATTTTAATAACAAAATTTAAAAATATAAAAATACAAATAAGCGCTGAAGTCGTGATTTGATAATTTTGTAACAATGATGAAATAATCGAATTTAAAACGTATACACCTGTATATGTATATAATTGTACAGACATTATACAAGTATGTGGTGAGCGGAGAAAGGGAAACAAAAGAATTTTTCATTTTAATTCTATAGTTATAATGGTAAATGCAGAACAAAGAAATAGTCGAAGGGTTTACTAAATGATTACGTGAGGAAAACAGAGATGCTCGAAGTCGTGAGAGGATAAGGGATGGCGAGAATCACACGTGAGATTCTCGAGGTTGTGGGAAGAGGTAGGGTGTTGAGGATCGCATGCGGGATCCTCGAGGACGGGGGAATAGGGTGCTGAGAATCGCACGCGGAATCCTCGAGGTTTGATAAAGGTGAGCGGGATTCGCGAGAATCCATGAGGTTCGGGGAAAGAAGGGGGACGATAAATTCTAAGAGGGAATTATTTATAATTAATAGTGTGTCCTAAAAATTTAAAAACGGAAGGAAGTAGATAAGTAAAGTAAAAACGAAGAAAAAGGTTGTAATTGTGGGACTTACTCATTACTGGTTCTTGAATAAATCTGTCGGAATCGAATAGATTTCTTGACCGAATGGAGCGACACTAAAGTTTATTCACGCACTGATTCTACATGATTATATTTTACTACAACTATTGCTATACAATCTTTTACTAACTTCATATTATTCTCCTACTGTTATTTCCATCACTGCTATTTTATTTTCTTTAACTAACTAACTGACTCACTAACTGCTGGGTAACTGTTTGGTAACTAACTACTCGGTAACTAACTGCCCACACCTCTTCAAGATTTGATATTTTATATATATAGAGTTGTATAGAGGGAGGATCCAGATGTAGGTGGTTCAAATATTATAATTGGTAGGACTCTTTTTCGGGAATGCGTGGGAACTAGTTCTTAAGTTTCCCATTGGATAGATGGTTACTTGATTATGGAGTCTGTTTATTAGAGTCCCCGACTATTTATTAGAGTCCCGCTTTTCCTTGTCTCCGCCTAACAACTTTGAGTTCTAGTAGGGAAGAGAGGAAGAGGTTGGAATTTTTAAGGGTTCTTATCTACAAAGAAGAAGGAAATAAAATTTATGTTTTCCAGGTGCGCATTTTTTTAGAGTTGATAGACGCATCTGGTTTCAGAAAATTTTTATACCTTTCGGGCGTTTTGAGGTGGTCTAGTCCTCTTTAGATAAACATTGCGTCCGTATATATTTTTTATTATCTTTGAAACGTGCCTTTGTCCCTTTTGGTTAATCTAATTTCCATTTAGTGCTTATCTGCAGTCGTAAAAGAAATTCTATAAGTGCTCTTAGTCTGCCGGTAAATATTTAAATTTTTACTTCGCCGGGGCTGACCTTCGCCAAATTTTAATGACCTTAGTGTCCTGGGTTTTTCTGATTACGAGAATCAAACACCCTCGCGGTGCGGAGATTTTTCTTGGCTCCGCAATCCTTCGCAGATAAGTCTCAGAATGTTTCGTCTAACTTGTTTATTTCTGAAAGGTCAGCGGGTAATAAAACGTGAAGTCCCCCGGACGTAACAATAGTATGGAATATTCAAAAAGGTCTTTCTCAACGAAAGCCAAAATTAGCCAGAAACTGTGAAGTAAGTAGAGGAGCGGTAGAACAGGTCATAAGAAAGTTCCAGTCAACTAGATTGGTAACAGAATCAGAAGAAGCCAAAAAGGAGCAACATCGAAATAGGAAGATGAAAGAATAGTCAGAAAAGTTAAAAAAATCCTAATTACTGTCAGACAAATTTTTTTGGGAAAAGATTTTATGGACGGGAGATAGAAAATTCGGGTTATTTGAACAAAAGAAACGGATTAGAGTTTGGAGAAAACACAGAGAAAAACTTCAAGATCATCATATTCAGAAAACTGTAAAGCATGATGCAGGAAATATTATGGTCTGGAGATGTTTCTTATGACAAGAGTAGGAAATCTTGTTGAAATCGATAAAATTATGATGGTAAATGTATTGACATAATTAATGAAAATTTGGCGGAATACCTTTGCTGAAGCCAGAAGATGATTTTTTTTCAGCAAGATAATGACCCTTAACTAAACACACAACAGAGAAAAATCAACCTTTTTACTAAATTAAATAGTTCAAATGACTGTCGCAGTCTTCAGGTTTAAACCCAATCGAGAATCTATGGACGAATGTATAGAGAATATGGAGAATCTATGAATATGGATTTGAATAATATATAAGATAAATATATCGGGAATAACTGATAAGAAGTTCTATTTTAAAACTCTATGCTAAATTAGCATAGAGGGATTTGGATTCACATTAGAAAAATTTGGCGAAAAGCATACCGAGAAGACTTCAAAAATTTATTAAAGCTAAAACAAGTCATATTAATTATTAATTAAAATAATGTTGCTTTTATGTTAAAACTCTATATTATGTTAACCCTTGAACGTCACACCGGAATAGTTTTGTATCCCACCGTGTTTAATCGCCGTCGAATTTATGATAAAAATCGCAATAGAAACAAAACTGGATTTTAAGTTTCTCTTGATTCTCTTGATTAATTTATTTTACAACTTGTCATTTAATGTGCGTGTCGTGGATAAATCTAACATTAATTACAACGTAATTGTTTCATTTGTTTCTATATATATATAATACGTGCTTATAATTTAAATAGAATAGAATAACGTATTTTAATTCTTATTGTTAGAAAAAGACTTAATTATTTAAAGCAAAAGATTCAAAGAAAATAATTTGTGTATTATTCGAGAATTAATACAATTTTTCAGATTAAAAATTATGTAATAGAAGCATTAAAAAATAACTGATATTTCTTATTAAATTAAATATCAATTAAATACTTAGTAGTGATGGATTCAAGATAAGAGAAGATAAGAATTCGACGTTTTTATCTTGTCTTGATTCTTGATTCTTGTAAGAGATCCCTGCAAAATTATATATATATTTATATATATTCTAAATTTTATAAAATTTATAGATGTATATATAAATTTTAATGAAATCCGGATATTGTAAATAAAAATATTGATTTATTTACATTCTGATTTTGTTAAAGTTTTTGAAATATTTTTATAAAGATTATTAAAAAGATATATTTTTGACAGATAAATATTAATTAAATACACAGAAAAAAATTCATAAAGTATCAATTACTAAATATATTGAAATATTACTAAATATATTGAACAAAAATGTATTTTTAAATAAATATTTGTATTCATCACAATACGATAATATTAACTAAATTATAAATTTTGACTATATACGTTGCATACTTGTCGAAGAAATTAATATTGATTTTAACTTTTAATATTTTTTAATTTTTATTTGTATTACTTGTTTTTAATTGATTCTATTATTTTAGAACTGATTTGTTTAATTCTACAATGCGTTTTGTGTATGTTTGTACTTCATATACTGATTGTATTTTTTTTATAGGATGAAAAAGCACACAATGATTTAGTTAAAAATTGTCGGAAACTATTTTTAATAATAACAAATTTGATATCATAAATGATCAAACTCTTCAATTGGGAATCTTCGTGATTAAATAATTTGCTAACTAAATAAATTACCTATAAATATTATAATTTAGAATTAGTGAACAATAAATTTGATAAAATTTTGTTATAGTATAGTATATTAGATAATTTTTGGACATAATTTATCAACTATAATTTAAAAAATTGTTAATACTTTGTGGTTTAATCAAATTATTAAAATTTACATATGTATAAGACCTTTTAATAAAGAATTTTCATGTGTTATTGAAAATTTTAATCAAATTTTATAAAATTATATGTATTTTAATGATACACATATACTATACATACACACACACACACACACACATAAAATGTATAATTATAATTTCTTGTCAAGAATCAAGTATCTTGATTGATTTTTTTTTGTTTCCGTAGTAAATCTTGTCTTGTCTTGATTTTATCAAGTACAAGAAATTGGTGTTTTTGTCTTGAAAAATCAAGACAAGACAAGACAAGATCTTGAAATTCTTGTCTTGTCGTCTATTACTAATACTTAGTAATATTATTTTTGTATATAAGAAAACAGAATGAGTTGCAGTCAATTCACACGCACAATAATAAATGGAAGAATACAGATTAGTCAAAGTAATAAGTTACAGTATCTCAATGTATTAAAATAAGAATATGGTAAATAATCTAATATTAATAACTAGGTTGTGATATACAACTGAATAGACCAAGCCTGTATAAATTCAGTAACGAACTCTTGTGATCCATGTACATTCCACGAAATGGCTGTCTCCGTTTCTCTCTCTCGCCTTTGATATATTCTGAAAAACCAAATAGATTCTTTGATATTTCGTTTGTTTTAAATAAAGGTTCTCTAGGCAATCTCCGAGTGAATTGTCTAAACTGTAAGTGCCACAATAATCGCTCGAACGGCAAAGATTGTAATACAAGGCACTTTATGTCTGAATGGCGTGACGAGAGAAATGTTCCCGTTACCAAGAATATTGTATTATTATTTTAATTATTATTCACTATTGCCCGAGAGGCAAAATAAACTAAATGTCCGCAAGAGGATAGTTTGTTATCCTGTACACGGAATGCTGAGAGCACTTAAAGTAATAAGTAAATTCGAATCGATAAAACTTAGTCCTGGAAAAATTTTTTTATATAAACACATATATAAATATATATAAAATCCATATATGTTTATACTAATTTTTTTTTGTAAAATTTCTGTTTGAAAAAAACAGAAACTAATTAAAAAAATAATTTTTGCATTCCCAGTAAGCAAGAAACATTGATCAATGTTTTTAAAATGTTAATTTTATATAAATTTTCTAAACATTGTAACTTAATATTTCATAAATATTTTAAAAGTATTACTTAATAATATTGCTGTCCTAATATTATTAAGATATTTTTAAAACATTTATTAAATGTTTTTTAAATGTTATTAAACGTTATGTTATAATGATATTGTATGCAACGTTAAAAACTACATATGTGGAAACGTTACTATATTAGTGAATAACGTTATAATAACATTGCAGTAATGATTTGTTGCTTATTATTGTTTCTTTTACAAAAAGTTAAGTTTGAAGAAATGAGAAAAAATTGCTCATATATAATCGTATATATTTTTAATTTATATAAGAATGAATAATTTCTTTAATTTCTTATATCTAACTTTTTTGTAAAAAAAGCAATGTAAAAATGATCTTTTTAAATACTTTTTGTCTTTTCAGTATGACTTATTTTTTTATACCAAACAAAAATTTTATAAAAAAAACAGACACTAGTATATACATATATGGACATATTATGTATGTATATATATGTATATATATATATGAATATGTTTTTATATAAAAATTTTTTTTCCAGGAGAGAAATCTTGCGAAATATATGATCGCGTCGTGAACTCGAAGAAGATATAATATACGACGATCTGTTTAGAAACCATAGAAATGGCAGCGATGCAGCATCGCTGTGTAGACCAATTCGCATATGCTCGTGTTCAAGCGGCTGCCATTTAAATCCAGCGCGAATTTAAATTATATTTTCTGTAAAGAATATAGTTTTTCGAGCTTTAATGAAGCAAAGTTTTTTTTTAAGTTTGGTATGCATTGCATGGCGTTCATGTATGCGTTTTTCTTTTCATGAAAGTTTTGATGGGCGTATCTAGGCGATCGTGATTGTCTTGAGCACGTTCACTTCCTTGTCTACGAGGTGTGCTACACTGCGTTCTGTCATTCTATACATATAGTTAGCACAGTTCAAGCATGTGTTCTTCTCACATTATTTTTTTGAGTTTGTAATAAGCTACAATTCAGCAAGTGTGCGTGTCAAGCGCTATCTGACAACGCGTCAAAGATCTCGATTTAACCCTTCCTAATTTAGCAGATGAAAGGACATTGACCATATTTTAATTCAAAGTTTTAAGAATCGAGAGAGACATTAATTGGCGTCGGAACGTCATTAGTTTCCGAGCAGTAAAGTGGGATGCGCTTATACTTCAGTCTACCGTTTTGTACATGCATTTCGTTTTTGGACATTGCCACTGTTTTTTCCATTGACATAAATTATAGAGAGAGCATCGCGATAAACAGATGGACGCTCGCTATAGAAAGAGAGGTACTTACTATTGCATACGGCTGCGTTTGCTCAAGCTACAACGTTCCTGAAGACTATAGGACCATACAATGTGGCGAGTGCCGCTTGTGTGTGTGTGTGGAGTCATGAAAATATTTTAATAATTTTTTTTACGTTTTTGTATTAAAAAAGAAACATTTACAATCTTATAGCAAAATTAAAAAGATTTATTGTATTTTTATTTATTTTTTCCTTTTTCCTAAGTTATCGTTTTTTTCAACTTTTATTTGTCAAAATAATTGTATTTTTTAAACAATACTTAAAATCTATTTTATCCCGGTTTTAGATATATTTTTTACTTTTTAAAACTGTTTTTTAAATTCATGAAAAATTCATGAAAAAATGACAGATTTTCAAAAATTACTTATTTTTGCGATTTTTTCCAATTTTATTTTGTTTAAATTAATCTTTAACTTATTTTATGTTAATATTAATGTGGATTATACAATCGTCTTTGTCATGAAAAAAATGAAGAGGTTCATATAGCACAATATTGATTTTTCATGTGTTCAATGCAGAACCACAGTACAACCAGTAGTGGTACTCCGTGTCGGCACCTTTGATCTCCGCGTGGAGGTCCACGTGATCATCCGCCATTAAAATTCAGGACCGAATAGAAAAAGTAGTGATAGTGCCCCACTTTTTTTTTTAATAGTTCTTATAAGATGTTTGGGCGCGTGTGTGCACGTATGTGTGTACATATGTTCCTGACGCTTTCAATCTGATTGGGGGCTGCCCAAAACCAAAGCTGCGCAGCGTGATTTGCGCGACCACGCATTTTTTCGCTGAGTGCCACTACTACTGGTTATACTGGTTATACTGTGGCAAAACGCCTGGGAAAAAACGGGATACATTTATAACCCATTGTGACGTTAAAATGAAAAAAATAAGTTTTAGAGTTCTAGAGTTGTGGCTTTTTTATTTTGTTACTTTTAAATACATGTGTAATTTTTGAGAATGAATCTTGCATATTAAATAAAAAATTGATTAATCCTTAATTAAAAGCATGTAATTAATAAATAAATTTTTAATTTTAGTTATAAAAAGATTTATATACTGTATAATACGTTTTGTTTTATTTGCACAAAGTGGATTTAGCTTAAAGATGAGGTGGCTTTTTATTTTTGCCGATTACTATATGCTGTGTTTCTTATTCTATTCTATTTAATTTTTATTAATCTCTTACAATCTGTTATTAATAATAGGTATGTTGGTTATCCCAAGTTATGTTTAAAGCGGCATGAGAAAAGTAAAAAAGAATAGAAGAGTAAAATAAAAAAAAACAGTACTAGAATATATCATAAATATGTTCTAATATTATTAATAATATATTCATTGTTTAAACTTTGCAAGGTGTAAAAAACATTGTGTAAATTTTACTTTTGTTTTTGATAAATTTGTTCTTAGTACATTTTTATCTTTTTTACTTCTTTAATTATTTAAAAAGATATTTTTATCCACATTTTTATCAGCATTAATAAAGTGCAGTGTTCATATTTTCCTAGAAATAAGGGAGTGTCGCTAAGAGATCTATGCTCCTATCGGCGACTTTCCTCTATCGAGATTTTCCGAAGTTAATTGACTTTGTATCTATTTATAGTATTTGCATGCGTGCAAACATGCGTGCATATAAATAGAGTTGCATCTATTGGTTTTTATCGATCATATTAGTGCGTATCCGTATGCGTATCAATAATGTTTAGGATCAAGTGCGTATATTCCCTCTTTTTCTTTCCTTTCGCGCTCTTTCTCTCTTGTTCGCCGAGTCGAGGAGAGCGCGTTGCAAAAATGTCCTCGCGCGTGCAATCTCGGGTGCACGAAGGTCGCCGTTTTTGAGATACCACGACGGCGATGCGATCCGACGCGGCGATGCAACGCGATACAACGCGACGTGATGCGCGCGACGTGATACGCTTCTCGTTGCACCACAGTAGTCAGCAATTGACTTACAAGAGCTCGCGTTGCGCACCGGTTATTAATAATTCGTTACCAGGAAATCGCTCAACTCGGCCGTGCGTGCATGCGAGTTAGAATCAATTCGATATGACCAGGGCGTCCAGGGCGATATCGTTGGAAGGGCTGTAACGTGTCGCTTGATACCTACACATATCATCGAGACGTTTATCTCGATCAACCAGAGTTGTTTTACACGAGAGGATAATATTGCTCTAGTACATCCATTTATATATAAGGTGTCCGACAACCATACGTAATATTTATACTTTATTAATATTTTAGAGGCTCACATTGAGAAAAAATTGTTGACTTAAAATTCTCAATTTAACTTCAGATTAAATATCTTCAAGCATTATATCTAAATAAGATTACTTTTAAAAGAGGTATAAAAGGTACCAAGATATATGTTGCTTCTCGAATAAACAAAAATTGCTGTACTAAAATCCAAATGGAAAGAGGGATAATATCTTTCACTTATTGAAATTAAAACTAAAATAATATATTTGTATTCCTATTTAAGAGTTTTCTATTATTTCCATTTACATGATAGCTTTAATTCTTCTTTAAACGATAATAATGTGACAAAATTGTATTCTTTAACTCAATCCAAATGGTATATATTTTCCGAAAATATAATAAAATCTATAAATAAAATTGATAAATTGCGTCAACTTGAAAATAAATAGATATATATTTTCTTAAAATGTAATTATTGTGCAGCTATTAAAAAAAACTAATGCGACTGGTATTTTTTTAATAAAAAAATATTATTTATTAAAAAAATATATAATTTAAGAAGTATGTAATAAAATCGAAATGGGAGAGGTGGTATCTTTAAATTCTTATTTATTAAAAGTTTTTTTTTTCGATACAAGTAATATTTAATTTAAAAAAATACAACTAAAAAATATAAAAATAATTTGGAAAAAAAAAGAAAAAAAACCAAAAAAAAAATAAAAATTTGAAAAACCAAAGTGACATGCAAAAATTGGCGCGTCTCCTTTCCCAGTACGGTTATGTGTATGTCACGCTAATCGTTACTCCATATTGATTCTAAATAAGTTCAGAAAAGGTATTGAAGTTGAGAACAGTTTCTTAATTTGGTACCTCCTTCATAGCAAACACAGAACATAGCAGCAACATTGCGGCAATGTTATAACATTGTAGCAACATTACAGCAATATTACAACATTGCCGCAATGTTGCTGCAATGTTCTGTGTTTGCTGGGTTATTTCTCAGAAACTAGATATTACATCATTTGAAAACCGATAAAAATATAATCTGCTTAGATAATTAATCCTTAACGTTCACATTTCATGAAAATCTCATAACGTTTACAATGATTCGTTTAGACTTCAACCATTTAATGTTTACTGTAATGGATGTATTAATTGTTTTAACTTGGAAAGATTACTGGATGATTTTTGAACATCCTTTCTTAAGATGGAATTGGTTTTGTTCATAAAACTTGATGTCAAGTATGAAGAAGAAATTCGGGAAGTAAAAAAACCGAAAAATGACTGTTTATTAAAAAATTCATAACTTTTAGAATTTTTTACATTTTAAGCTAAAAATTTAATAAGATATTTTTCAGATTATACCTTGAGGACAAAAATTGTGTCCGCTTCAAATAAGGTATTTTACTTTTAGAATTAAAGTAATGAATTTTGGGGTAAAAAATACGAACGATTTTCACAAAGTACATATCATACAAGTATATTTATTTATGAAAGAAAAATATTTTATTATAGTATCGGTATGTACAAAAGTATTCAGAATTGTTGATTTAATGTTATTTAAGCAATAAAAAAAAAACTATACAAAATTTTTTGAAACTTAACTTTCTTGGGGTTGTTTTAAACCTCACAGTAAAATTTAAGGGTTAAAAAAACCAGAAACTCATACAGTTTATACCTTACAGCGAGAAACGATAATGAATTCGACATCAATTCGACGTCGCATCGACATCGAATTGATGATTTCGATGTCGAATCGATGTCGATTCGATGTACTATTTCTCACTGGGTTAATGCCTTTAATGACTTTTTAAATATAAAACCTATTAAAAACAAATTCATAAAAAGTGAGAATTATACTTACACGATTTTCTCTTGCATATTGCATAGTTTAAACAATAATAAGTATATTATTGGTAATCTTAAGCAACACATATTAATTAAAAAGACATTAAATTGATCAAAAATTTGTCATTGATATAATTTTAATCTTTTTATTCAAATCCTTTTATTTCGTATATAAACTTGTAACTTTGAATAGAAAGTTTTAAGAAAAAAAATTTTTCAAAGATAAAAGTTACTTGTCTTTTATTGTAAACTATGGAACTAATTAGTTCTGCATACATACTATATAAAATTTTAAAGTTTCTTCTTTAAGTTTCTTTTAAAGTTTTTGCTTTACTGTCTTAGAAAAGACTGAGGAAGAACTTTAAATCTATGCCTTTTAACTTAAAAGCTCGGAGAAATCTAAACAATTTGCAATTAGAATGATAAAAATTTATTGTGTAATTCTCGAAATTAAATTGCAGTGTTGGACAAAATTTAACGCTTTATTAATTAATAATTACATATTAATTAAATGATGATAAACTTTGTTTTTAATTACACAGGACCACCAAATTTTTTCTAAAGTTTATTTGGACCAGACCAGATATTTCTTACGGATTTTAGGTCGCTGAAACCAAATCTGAAGTCCGTCTAATGCGGGGTCTACAATGGCAGCAGGAATAATGGAGTAAGGAGTAAGAGTAACAATTGACCAATTAAAAACCGGGAGTAAACGAAATGGGCAAACCTCATTTCATATTTCTTACTTCTTACTCCTACTCCATTACTCCTGCTGCCATTGTAGACTCCGCACAACTCTATCACATTAGATTTTTATTTATTCGAGAAAAACACCAAAATTGGGGATAAAACATCAAGTAATTTGAAAATGGCAGATCTAATATGGCGGATCGAAAATATTTTTATTTAGTTTATTTGCATAAAATTCATAATACAAGCGTATTTGGGACGATAATTACAAATCTTAGATTGGTTTTCAAGTTATTAATTTATGTATTCTAAAGAAGGGTTGTTAAAAAAAGTTGATTTCTTCTCATCACATGCAATCTAAACGAACCTTATTTTTCTATTCTATGAGTCACGTGTGTTGTAAAAACAATGGTTATGGATGAATTATAGTGGGAATATTTTAGAATCCATTTCAATTTAGAGCAAAGCGGTTCGTTATATCTGCATTATTTTACGACTCCAAACTGCCTTTTTCCTTTTTATATATACATACACAAGTGTCTAGGTGTTATCTAGATTTAAACTAATATTTATTAACCTTGAAAACTTAAAAAACTTAAAAAAACGTTTAGCGTGCTCTATTGGATCTGCCATTTTGAATTTTGAAATTGTTTTATTAGATTCGTAATCAGAAATCCAAAAAACTTATATCAAATCTTAAAAAAAGCAACAAACTTGACAGTTTTATGATTCTCCATGTTGAATCCGCCATTTTGAATTTTAAAATTCTGATGTCAGATTCGTAATTAGCGATTCCTGCATTATAAATTTTATCCAAATAAACTAAATTAAAATATTTTCGATCCGCCATATTAGATCTGCCATTTTAAAATTTGAAATTTGGACGTCAAATTCAATCAGCGACCCAAAAAACTTATATATATATGCTGTTTGTATTTCATGAATGTGTGTGTAAAAATTCGGGCTTTAAAGGGTTAATCTCTATTTAAGCTAAATATTAAATTTATAGTAGTAAATATTATATTAAAAATTTTAATCTTAACTTATCTTTTATGCTCACGGGACATGTCACCTTTAAAAAAAAATTTATTCTTTGAAACAAATGGATAGAATTGAACACGGTTTATTTTACTTCATTAAGAAAGGTCACTGTTACTTATAAAAAATTGAAGTTTATGAAAAAATTATAAATAATTAAAAAAAGCCTAAAGTTCATCAAAATCAGAAATTGGAGACAGGTATAAGACTATCACTTTCGAACATTTTACATTAATAATATTTATAATTGTGGTTATAAATATAAATGCTATTAAATTTACGATAAGATTCAATTTACAACTAAAGTCTCAAGACATAACCTCACCGTAAGGGATATCATCGTAATATAAATTACAAATAAAATTTAACATCTTATTTTTAAATAATGTTTGTATATAAAAGAAATGCAAAAGTAAAAGTTTTTAACAATAACAAAATTAGAAAAGAGAAGAGGATTATAAACCACAATTTCATTTAATTTAAATAACTTAGTAAATATTTATGTGATATAATTCTTGTCGGTTCAAGTTTGTTATACTTATAGGATTCAACCAGTCATATCATAAGCAGAAGTTCTTCGAATATACATAACGAACATAATTTACAATTTATTGCAAAACATTAAAATAAAAACATTTGGACTGAGCGCGTTATTGTTTTCGGTGCTAAAAGGGTATGGAATTGGCAAGCCTGATTAGTCATTAAAAAAATACAACAACGTAAAAAATGACATCCCTCTCAGTTCAATACAATTCCAAGTGATCAATCAGATTGACAGGAGACACTAATTTCACACTATTTCTTTCCCAGGGTCATCGAGAACAATAATAGCGCGCTCATTTCAAACGTTTTTATTTCGATGCTGAAGAGGAAAAAAAGACTGCGGTTATGGAATCTGTAAGGGGATATGGAATACTACCAACAAATATTCTCAAAATTATTTTTCTTTCAAAAAAAAAAAAAATTAATATCATAAAACTATTAGTATCTTGTGCATAGTATCATAGAGAAGTACCTATCAAAAAAATATGTAAAAAAATCTTTGGCTCTTGTAATTTTGCACATTGTAAAAGTATTGTAAAATTACTATAACTAATAATATATTAGTTAATAAGTAATATAAAAATATAGTCAAATTACATTAAGTTACACTAAAGTTAAAAAATTAATACCCGATATAGTTCTCAAAATAAAAGATAAAAATAGACACTTATAAAACTTTCGGCTACTTGCAATACTGAAATGTAGTTTTCATGACAAAATAAATATTAATGACTAGTAGTCATGTTATAACATCTAAACGGTATGTAAAGAAGTAATTTGACCGGTTATCTCTAAAACTTAACACAAAATGACACGAGATATCGTGAATTCCATAACCCGGCCCACATCTAGTCCATAACTGCCATCTTTCCTCTAGTTAATATGAAAACAGTTTTTAATTTTTGCTTGTCGTTTACTCTCCCATCTTTACCTCAAATAGCATGTAACATCTGATGGACGTTCGATTTTGGTTTTTATTTCGTCACACACACAAATGTTCAAAGTTTTATAGAAAAAAAGAGTTATTAACATTTTTTAAAGAGACAGAAAAATTTTAATTTATTAGAAAATGTTTAAAATAAGTAGTTAAAGCTAACAGTAAACTTATTTAAGTGTAACTAAATTGAGTTATAAGTTATTGATTTTTTAGTTTTATTATTTAACTTTTAACTTCCTAATTACTTGTTTTACCCAATTTAGGAAACAGTTATTCTAATAAATGTCTTACATATTTTTATATTAATCCGATTTTCGTTGACCTGATGAATCATGAAATCAAGCTTTGCCATAACCGAAAGGAACATTTGGACATTTATTACGAATCGAATAAGAGACCAAAGACATAAAAAATGTCATTGTCCGCTGGCAATTTGACGGCTATTAAATTTAATAGTTGTAGAAGAGATGCGTTTGGTCACTCTCGATTCTCTTCGAAAGCTCGTTTTTCGCTTCGGAAACCACCCTATCCTCTTTTGCCCGCTGAAACAATAAAAATGTGCCATTAATAATGTGCCAAGTGACAAATATGACGGAACTTCCGACGCAGGCCGGAAATCGCTAAATGCACCGCTATCCTGGCCCGGCAGTCCGTCGCTATTCCATAAATGTGGTCCGCCGTTTTTCAGTTCACGAGACACTATGGTATTTTATATTGTCCACCGTTTCCTTTCGCTCCCTTCTTTTCTTCATTTCATTTTTTTTTTTTAGATATACGAGCGCATTTAACAGCCTACTCATAATCACTAGGATACGGAAGTTTGCGTGATCTTACGATAAGCCTTCTTGCAGACGTACTTCTTATTTTGTTTGCTGCAGGTTTCCGATTAAATTTTATAATTAACACCTAGTGTATCTTTCTATTGTAACCTTGTATTTACTCAAAGTTTTGCGACTTAATTTATTTATGTTGTTATTCTTAATCAATTTATAGTTTGCGACTGATGAGATCTCTTACTGTATAGTCGAAACATTTCGCAATATATGCATACGTACAAACCATTTTCTGAATGAATAAATTATACATTCTTTTATTGTCACTAGACACCACAGACGCGTGCTTCGCGCGCGCTATTTGACTTTTTATTTTTTACTTTTAAAAAATATATTATAACAATAACCATCTATACAAATTTGACAACTCAAAGTACAATCGCAACGACAGTTATTCTCGCAACACGAAGTAAGCGCAACGAGAGAACCAATCAGCATCGCGAAAAAGAGACTTCATTACATGCTCTTTTTAAGATATATGCTTTTTCTAAGATAACTCCTTTTTTTTCATTTTGACATGTATTTATTGTTTAGTAGTAAAAATGCTAGAATATTATGTATAAACAAGTCTTCAATAATTAATTTATAAATTTCCAAAATTTATTATAATTTTTTTCCACCAAAAAACTATTTTATGTATTGGATTGAAAATGTATTAATTTTCTTATAAAACAAGAAAATAATTTAATAATTCACCAATATATTATAAAGTTTTTAAACAAAAAAGGGTAACATTATTTTTAAGCAATTTAAAATATAGTTGTATCAAAATTGTTGCTGATTTTATACAATAGTAAAAATATTAATTTATCTATAATGAATAATATTAAACTATTTTGTTTATATCAATTAATTAAAAATAAAGTAACTGAATTTAAAAAATAATTATTTACATATAATTTAAAAAATAATAATGTTAATTTGTCTATAATGAATAATATTGAACTATTATGTTTATAACAATTAATTTATATTAAATTATTGAATTAAAAAAATAATTATTTACGACTTGTTTAATCATTAAATTGTAGAAAAGGAAAAATTAAAATCCCCTAAACAGTAAATATATGTCTTTACCTTAAAATTTTCAGAAATAAAAAAACGATAGTCTCTTCCAAAAAATATTTTTAATGCTGTATCGATAAGTAAAACTCTTAAAGCTTCGATCTATCTGAAAATATATAATATATTTAATGTATTGGAAAAGAAACGAAAAAGGGTAACATTATTTTAAAGCAATGTAAAATATAGTTGTATCAAGAATGTTGCTGAAATCATAAAATAGTAATAATGTTGATTTTGAATAAGATTGAATAAGTTTATAACAAATAATTTATATTAAATTAATGAATTAAAAAAAATTATTTAAAACTTATTTAATCATTAAATTGAAGAAACGGAAAAATTTAATTCCCCTAAACATTAAATATGTCTTTACCTTAAAATTTTCAGAAATATAAAAAAGATAGTCTCTTTCAAAAAATATTCTTAATGCTGTATCGATAAATAAAACTCTTGAAGCTTCTATCTATCTGAAAATATATAATATATTTAATGTATAATTTAAAAAATAAAAAATAAAAAAAATAGATTTAAAAAAAAAATATTAAATTAAAAAAAAAAGACGAAAAAGTGCTGATAATATAAAATAGTATTAATATTAATTTGGAAATAATTAATAAGATTGAACAATTATGTTTACAACAAATAATTTATATTAAATTATTACTGAATTTAAAAAATAATTATTTAAGACTTGTTTAATCATTAAATTGTAGCAAGAATACATGTTTAATTAGAAAATATTAAATGTATATTAAGAAGCATTATCATTAATGATAACTCTCAAAAAACAGACACGCGATCAACACAAAAATCCACGCAATAAAACTTACCTTAAATTTTACGCGAACAAGAGCGCCTCTTCACCGCAAATACATAAATTGTCTTACAACGTAAGTCATTTTAACGAATCAATCACATAGACGCGCACAAGCGCGCCTCTTCACCGCAAATACGTTAATGTCTTTTTCTTATCGATATAAGAATGTCTTTAACGTTAATGTTCTCTTTGTCTTTCTTAACAACTATCAAAATTTCTACTCTCTTCTAAATTCAAAATCTATTCTCTTCGAAATTCAAAATCTAATTGAAATGACATATATAACAAAATACAATCGTGTTGACAGTCACGCTATGCAAAACGAGACAAACGAGAGAACCAATCAGCGTCGCGGAAAAGAGGCCTCAAGGAATCGATATGAACAAAATTCACACAGGTGACACGGCTTTTTTAGAAAGGGATAATGCTTTTTTTAAGATAAGAAAAATATGATACATTTTAAGAATTATTTTAAAGTAAAATTATAACATTATTGTACAATGTAATTTCTTATTATATTATTACCTGATATATCTCTTTATTACTTCTTCTTAACATTCTCCTTTTCTTTCTTACACACACACACACACACACGCACGCACGCACGCACGCACGCACACTCTCTCTCTCTCTCTCTCTCTCTCTCTCTCTCTCTCTTTCCTTCTTTCTATAAAAGTCGCTGTTTCTCCTTCTATTTCTTTTTGTGCTTCTTCTTTCTACAAAAGTCGAGACTCTCTCTCTCTCTCTCTCTCTCTCTCTCTCTCTCTCTTTCTATCTCTATATCTGTCTACCAATCTATTTCCTTTCCTTCTTCTTTTTTTCCAAAAGATTGTAAAATTTTAAAGATATTATTATAAGATATACTTTATATATTATTTAAAAGTAAAATATGATACATTTATGAATTATTTTAAAATAAAATTATAACATCATTGTATAATGTTATTTCCTATTATATTATTACCTAATATATCTCTTTATTACTTCTTACAAATATATGAATTATTATTTACCTTATTAAAACTTCCTGCACAATTTACACACTTTTAATATTATTATAACCAATTTTGACTTGAAACTGTTAAAATACAACTGTCAAACACAATTGTTAAACACTACGAAGCATGCGGCTCAATGATCAGGCGAAAGAATCAATCAGTGCCGCGGATTAAAGGCAACAATTCTTCGAAACTTTCGAGATGATTTGATACATTCGATAAATAAATAACATGTTTTTTTTAAAAAAGGAAACAAGTTGAGATTCTTCAATGCTTTTACATATTTATTTAACCATATTTAACATATTTAATAGCTCTACAAAATTTGATACAGATAAATATTTATTAGTTTTTTTAATTTAAAAACATGTAAATGTAAATTTAATATATTACATTTTTTAAAATTGTTATTTTAATAATTTACAATTTTTTATTAATTTTAGTTTAGGCAATAAAAACATACATGTATTTTACGCAAAGTTGAAGTCAATTTTTATTAGTAGCTAAGAAATCGTGTCAACCAACTTGAAAAATATGTTTGTTTTTTAATAAATATCCAGCCATATCAAAGGTTTAATATTTAGATTACAATTATTAGAATTAGATAAATATTGAGTATGTATTATTAGATATAAAGATTTAATATTTTTAAACATGTACAAGAGTAAATAATATGAGTCTATATTGTAGAAAAGAATTTTCGATTAAAAGAAATGTTGTAAAAATTAAAATTAGTAAGATTTTTATGATCACATATTGTGCCTATTACATTGAAAAAATATACATTAAGTTATTAATGACAAAGATTTAAGTTTTACACAAATTTAATAATTAATCGTAATTTTTACAAGTAAATACAAGTTACTTTATTTGCAGTAAAAAGCATTTTTAATCGCGGCAGCATAGATAACAACATTCAATTGTTCGCAACAGATCTACCATACAACGATGATCCGGGAATAATTGAAGCACGAACGGCAAACAGATTCCGCACCCTCCCGAACATGACATTGGATCTCTACTTCATTGTCATCTGTCATCGTGCTCGGAACAAATGATCGTCTCAACAGTGAGCATACGCAACACATACATACACTCACACGCACGCACGCTCTCACACATACACACGTGGACAAATCACTTGAGGATTATCCACCGGAGACGGAGAGACAGAAAAGATAGGGATTGCGATTCTCGAGTGTCGACTAGATGTTTGATCACTGTGACTGTGAAATATTCAATATCATATAATTACATGGGTCGTGTGGTTATTCGTTAAATACTCGCGATTATTATGTGTTATTAATTTAAAGAAAGTTTTCTTTAGATTTTTTAAAAATTCATAGAAAAATCTTTTTGGCTTAGATTTTATTAATTATGTTGACAAGATCTAATCCGTCTATTATTCATACAATTTTTCTCTTTCATGCAGTTACGTACATAGGGTCACTGCACAAGTTACTGAATAATCCCTAAGCAATATATATTTGTTAACTTGATGTCAAAAAGTCATTGTCATTTTATTGTCTTTTATTGTCTACTATTAATAACAATAATACATATTTACTGATATTCTTTTCATGATTAATTTGCAAATAAACGTGAATGAAATATTTCATAAATATATATTTGATGAAACATCGAATAGACATGCCTCTTCATGTTCAGATATTTTAGAGATAAAATTGTTTTGAAAGACATTTTTGTTTTTTCGTTATATGTTTTATTTTGAGGAACATTCTATGGTTTTTTCTATAGATCAATGTTTATTAATGTCAACTATTTTTATTTTTGTTATTTTACATTTAACTTTTATACACACACACACACACACACACACACACAAAGTCGCAGTTGTATAGACACTAATAATCAAATATTTTTTACTTTGAAATAAGACTGCCTTAAAAGATTTATGTATTGATAGTTGTCAATATAACTGATAGATATTTTATTAAAAATGAAACGAAAAAATATATTACACTTATCACCATTCTATTATTCAGAATGACAAAAGACTTTAATAAATCTAAATAATAGATTATTATTTTTACACCATTATTAGAAATTAGGAAAGTCATTAAACTTTGAGGTCGTCATCTTATCTCTTTTTCTCTTAATCTCGTATCATAATAGTATTTCAAGTATTGGCCCATTGCTATCATCTGAAGCAATCAATATTATACCAATAATGATATTTATTACCAATGCGGTATTATATACAATATTGATACTTAATAAAAGTTGGTATTGGACCAAAAGTATTCTACTGATATTTAATTCTTACTTAGGATGTCTTTACATTAAAAATAAAAGATAATAACTTTTTATTTTTAATATAAAAAACCAACACTTTCAATTTTATTAAGATTTCAATACATTTTTTTACAAAAAAATACATATATTATGAAAAGATTAATGTCATAACTTTTTATATACATATCTATTTTAATTATATAGTTTTCTACATATCTTTCTTTGTATACAGTAAAAACTTATAATACAAAAAATTTAAGTAAAATTGATTAACTTTCTTATTTTAGTTAAAGAAGACGTTAATTTGTTAAAATTATAATGATAGAAAGCTTAATGTATAATTTTGTAAAAGGAGTAATTGTCGTAACGACTAATAATGCTAGCTTGGCGAGCAAGTTGTTTTTCTTGCGATAAACGCGGCCGCAAAAATTTAACACGTGCTTGGATGCCGTTACCCAGTTTTACGCCATGATATATACGTGTGTATGCAAGGTCGCGTCTGATCAGCATGAACATTTTCTACTGTGGAAGTAAAAGTAAAACTCCGTTTAAACGAGTAAAAACAACGTTTTATATAATTTCTTGCATACATTGTGGATTGTATTATGGATAAAAAGTATTTATCACTTGTATTATTTTATTAGCGAGAGAACATATTTTTTGAACCAAAAGAGTTACATATTACAAACCGTAACAATTGTGGAAGCATTTTGTGACATAAATTATTATGTAATAGCAAAAATTTTGAAATTCTTTTAATTTTTTACACAATTAAAATTATATAAATTAAATAATTAAATAATAAATTATTATTAATAATAATAAATTATTTAATTATTTAAATTATTATAATATTATAGTAATTATTTAATAATTAAATACTAATATAATGGATATAATTGCCGCAAAGATAGAAAAAAATTTAATTTTATGATCGAATTTTACGCATGGATTCCGCAAATTTATAGATCGTCTAAAATAGGCTTAAAAGTTCTATTGCGACAGTGAAGTGTGATAATGTAGCTATCGTACGATAACCTTAGGACTTCATGGCATTGCTGCACAAAGTGATCTTCATCACAAAACAGGAAAAAAAGTGCAAGTGCAAAATAGAGAGTATTAAAAAAATCAATCCGGAAATTATATTTGCTACATGTGTATTTTGTTTGAAGCACTTATGATATCACATTGTATCACATATCGTGACATAATGTAGAATTTATTTTGCACCAAATTCTTTATTTTGAAGTTTGTAAAATTATCTGAACAATAAATAAGATTATATTAAATATATAGTATATATAGTATATTTTAATTAAATATATAATTGTTTTTGTAATTTTCAATATATTTTTATTAAAAAAAATTTAGTACTTTAATTAAATAAATTTATTTTAAATAGAATTTTAATTATTAAACGTTAAATTTTAATTATTAATTGTAATTAATGCAATATTATTTGTAATTATAATTTTCAATAAATTAAGTTACAAAATAAAAAAAATATATGTATACATATATTTAATATTGCCTGTACAAGTCAACATTAGATGTCCGTGTATTGTTAAATTACAAAGTTAACTTTTTCGATAATCATTTTTTCTCAACCTGCCTGAAAGAAACGTTGACACAATAATATTTAAATTTAAATATTTAGTGATATGAGATATTATTTGTTTAAAAATAATATAAAAATCGTCAGTATAATAAGCGTTAATTTTATTTTTAATTGTTAACAGATTATTTTTTATTTGTTCTTTCTTTTTCTCTATCTCTCTTTTTTTCTTTTTTTTTCTTTATTTGATCAGTTAAAATTAAATTTTTTAATTAAAAAAAATTATTCGTTGTCATCAATTTTTTATATTTAATATTAATTATCTTAATTTTATTTATCTTTATTCAATTATAATTTTCATGATTTATATGAGGAAAAAAGTATTGAATAGGAAATAATATCTTTAAGAATAAAATTTTTTAAATAATATTATTTTAGTACTATTATAAAAACAATCATATTGTGTTTTTTAAATGACTATAATATGAAAAATGTAATAGTTGATATTATTTTTTGTATATTTCACTTAAAGATTTAATTTTGTAATTTCCGAAAATAAAGAAATATTATAGAATATAAAATTAAAAATGGCACCATGTTTGTAACGTTAAAAGTAAGAAAATATAAATATGACAAGAAAATATTATTGCTATTGGTTTTTTTTGCACATTAAAAAAATCATTTTACAGTGAAAAGAAAGTTATTATCTTGAGTAAATTTTCAATTTGATAAAATTTATTCAATAATAAAAGTTTTATAGTCACTAGTATTAATTAATTAATAATAATGTTATAAAATCGACCAATTGGCAATTTTTTTATTGTTAGATGTTCAGTATACATGACGTTTCGACCTTAAATTTAGGTCTTTATCAAGTGAAAAAATCGCATATGATGACACAGAATCAGCAAACAATAATTCCATGAAACTGTTCCCACAGAGTCATTCATTTATCTACAAAATAATTATAAAATGTATAGATATACAAGGAATAAAACTGTTATTAATCTTATGAAAATTGTAAAAACTAAATTATTTATGGACTTACGTGTCTTTTTCGTTATGGACAAATTAAAAAATTATGAGGGATTCAAATTTTCCTTTCTTCATTACAAATTTAAAAACGAAGATGTTATAGCGTATTTGTACTCTAATTATGTCAAAGACTGAATATTAATATGTACATATAAAAAGCAAAATAATTATACGACAATAACAAAGAACACATTTTTAAGCCAAGTTTATAATATTATTATATATGTCATTCAAGCTCTCTGTCTTTTTGTTGATTAATTGTGTGTGGATTTTTTTTTATAAAAGACATTTCCGCAATTTCTCTCTTTTTTCGTTTTTTTTTTCGATCATTGAAAATTGTAGTTGTATATTGTGCGGTGTTTACTGACTACTAAGTGTTTACTCTCGTGTTTTCTAATGTCATTATAATGTTCTTTAATACGAATCCATAAATGCCGTTTTGTTTGATCTATATATGCTGCATCGCAATTTACATATTCTATCCAATGTACTACATCTGTTTCATTTTCGTTATCAACCTTACCTTTATTACTCTTTTTTTTATACTCTTTTTATTAATCAATCTAACTTTTTTTTGGATAGTGAACACTGTGTTTATTCCTATCTTTATTAATCTGCAACTGATGCTCTCGCTAAATATACGGTAACATAATGCATTTTTTATAATTCAAGCCATTGCTGTTTTTTTGTTCCCGATTATTTGCAAGACTGTTTGAGTAATTCTTTTATTTATATATTTTTGAATAATAGTATGAGGGAAACTATTGTTTAATAATATTTATTTCAAATAAGAAAATATTTTCTACAATTTAGAAAATGTATTTATACATTTTCTATCAATCTAGAAAATGTATAATACATTTTCTAAATTATAAATTATAAAAAATATTTTCTTATTTGAAATATAAATATTATTTATTTTTTACAAAACTTCTGCTTGGTACTATTTGAAAAAATATTTATTTCAATCTAGTAAATTTTTCTTTCAGTATACCTTTTCTAATTTTTTAAATAAATGCTATAACTATCCTTTTTCACAGTTTGCGTAAGATGATCCGAAAGATAACAATGATTAATAATGCATGTGTTTATGTATATATATTTTACAAAAAAGATGAGAATTAATTTTCGCGCACCTAATATTTTAAAATTGATATATCATAGATATTTTTTTATATTGACAATGAGTTAAATAAATTTATGTGAACATTTATTATTAAAAATGTTTAAAAATAAAATAAAATATTTGATATATGACAATAAAACTAAACATGTAAAATTATAAGTTTTTTAATTATTTTTATAAATGTTAAATATATAAAATATGTATAGTCATAAACTGTACTATAATACTGTATGTAATATAATACACCTTTTCCTTAAAAGTTGTGAAAGATGGCCAATGTTGATGTTTTAATATTTTGATAATATAAAATTTCTATTAAGATTTTCCTCTTTAATGTTACGTGCTTTAGTAAAGTAATATATCAAACGCTATTAAAAAACAATAAAAATAAAAATATGTCGTTTACATTTTAAAAAACTATAGCCGAGTTTACTCTGTATAAGATTAGAAAAATTTAATCAAATTAATACTGTTTTTCTCAATACTAAGTTGACAGAAGGAGATAGCCTTGACAGAACAAATTAAATAAAATGTTTATATAAAAAGGGTATTCAGAGAATAATTCTTGTTTCGCATATTGTACATATGAAAAATAAATAAAATTATATTACATTATAATATTGAATATTTAATAAAAATGTATTTCTTCTAATAAAAAAGTAAAATAATTAATCTTCTAATGATAATAACTTAGAACGATGGACGTTGACATATCAATCAAGCAACGTGTGAAATTTCAATTGCGCTTAAATCAACTTGTATAGTAGTATGCTTTTTGCCGGGAAGAAAAATTTCTCTATCGGCTGTAGAGGTGGGTTTATTGGTAGATAGGTTGGTTTGCCGGCTGACTGGTTGGTATCGATGTGCAGGCTGGCAAGCGGGCTATGCTGGCTCAGCACTCTCCCTCGTACCCTCCTCCCTCTCGCCACGTCCTCCACTACCTTTACTTCCGATTCCGACAGTCGTGGCTATAGCCTTAATCTCGCCTGTGAGCCTCATCTCGAAATTTCTCCTTAAACTTAGCCTTCTTGGAAACCGCAAAAGCTAGATGTAGTTAATGACTTTTAATTTACGCTAGTGAAAGATTAATTCATTAACATTTACGTCGAATTTATTTTTACGTTAATTTTTTTACGTATACCTCTGATCTTTATTTGTTATTATATATAATGATTGTTATTATTATACATATATAATAACAATTATTTGTTATTATAAATAATTTGTTGTTATAATAATCCTCGTTATATAATAATCCCCAATTTGATCGTCTGTTGCTGAGAAAAAAATATTATTAATTAAAATAAATTATTTGGTTTGAAAGAATTAATAAAGCATAAAATTATACATACTATTCATTATTTCGAGCTTTATATATGTATATATAAAACTCTGAAAATTTTATTTTTAATGAACCTCTTATTTTTAATAGTTCTTAATTTAAAAACTATTGATCTCTCGATATTTTGATTATTAAAAAAAATTATTTTGCGTAAAAAATCTACAAATAAAAGATGCATTAAGTTTAAGAGAAGATATACTTTTAGAAGATTTTTTATTACAACATGTACAAAAGTTAAAATCATTGCTAAAACTTACATCCTTATTATCAAAAATGTCAAAAGAATTTGTGAGCTACAAGCTATGGAGAGCTTGTCTGTCGCAAATTTTTTCGTTATTATATTATTGTTATTAATATGAGGTAAAAGTATATGTTTATAATAAAATTTAATAAAGAATAATATTGTACATCATACTATCTGAATGTTTATAAAATTGTAAAAATTTTATTTCTTCCGTGGAAAATTGTGAATAAATTTCTTATTTTTTATATACAGTTTGTAATTTAAAAACTTTGAATACTTTAGTATGAAAAAATTAATCTCAAGTTAAAAAAATTTATAGATGAAAGATCACAGAAGATACATTTTGCCTATAACTTTTATAAAATATTTCTTACTGTAATATTTAAAACAATAATATTAATATTAATATCCTCATATTAATCGTTATCAATGTTGTGTTTAGATAATCTAAAATTATATAGATAAAAAGAAAATTAATTAAATTTAAATGCATCTAATAAATAAGATAAACGTGATTTAAGTTTTAAATTTATTTGGATAAAAAAATTTTAATAAAAGATGTATTTTATCAATATAATGTTAAGATAATATTGCTGTTCAACGAAATAGGATATAAACAATATACTATTATTTATAAATTTTTATTAAAAAAAATTTTTTTAATAACTTTATGTTAAAAAATGTATGTCTTTTGATTTGGATCAATACGCAAATAAAATTAAAATTGAAGAATGTAAAAAATATATAACATATTACAATAACTGACAAAGTTTCTTGTAAAAGTTTTTTATTACTTGTAACTTTGGAGTAATTTTTCAATCTATTCTGTTGAAAGTGTTCAATCTATTGCTGTCATTAAAAAAATTTTCCTATTAGAATAAATGATAACTTGAAGGTTGAAGTTAAGATAAACTTTGAATAAATAAATAAATAAATAAATAGTGAAACATTATTGTAGATTATTTTTAGTCTGGGAAGTTATTCATAAAAAATATAAAGTTGTACACTAAATTATAACAATATTAATAGCCTCATTGAATTAATTTTTATTAATAGCTGAAGAGAGAGAGAGAGAGAGAGAGAGAGAGAGAGAGAGAGAGAGAGAGAGAGAGAGAGAGAGAGAGAGAGAGAGAGAGAGAGAGAGGGAGAGGAAGGGGGGAGAGAGAGGAGGGGGACAAAAAATACTTAAAATAAGAGAACAATGTATTCATTTTATTAATACTGTTATTAAATAGACAACATTATCATTTTCAATTAAATTGTTATTATTTAATGCTGTTAATATCATTTTTTCTTTTACATTTTAGACGTATATAAAGCGTACACAAAAAAGTTAACACCTAAAAGAAAAGTTTTATTAATATTGTTGATTAATAAGGTAGTATTAATATTACATTTGCAATTATTGATGTACCATAGAAATAAAAGATAATTATTACGCACATAATGTTAAAATTATAGAAATGAAAAAAAATTATAAGCCAATTTAAAAAAAAATCTATATTGTGTTTTCCAAATGTATAGTATTACAATTAGATTGTTGTACTAGAAATTATAACAAGTTTTTACTTCAAGGAAACCACGCTATTAGTAATTTCAATTATGCGCTTCAACGGGCATAACGAATCACAGGGCACGCGACCGCGTTGTAATTAATGGAAGGACCTGATGCTGGAGAGAATACAGTAGCATACTGATTGTAGTCAACTAGACCGTTAGACCGTTTCATTTCGCTTCGCATCATTATGCTGATTGCGATATCATCTATTAATCCGTACTAATCTAATTACTGCATCGCACAGCGACAATCCTATATATTGTCGATTACAATCATAAAAATAATAATTATTAAGCGTGCATGTATGTGTTAAAAATAATATTTTAATAAAAATATTATAATTTTGAAGATTACTTCTTTATAAAACAATTTTCTTAGATTAATAAAAATTTATATATCATTTAATTTATAAAAAGAAAAAAACATATATCACCATTAAAGGAATAGTATAAGAATAGTATGTTTTCGATCAAATTTATGGTATTTTTTATAAGAAACTGTATCAATAATTTGAAAAACAAATTTATATCGAGAATAAAATTTCGATTACATATAAAAATATATTATATAAAACAAATATTTTTTCATATGTAAAACATTTATAACATTTATAATGTTATAATTTTATTAACTGATTATGTAAAAATTATAAACTAATATTAAAATTGTAATTTTATAATATTATACAATGTTCATTAATTTTTTTTGTAAAATTTTCTTACAAGATTCGTATATAATGTTTAAATCATGACTTTGAATACATTTTTAGTAAACTTGACACAATGAAATTGTTCAAAGTTACGATCGGAAGATACGAACCGGTGCGACGCGAGGTTATTCAAAGAAAATCGTAACTTTTCGTGTTTTTAGCTTTCAAATGCAATTTGTGTCGTAAATCTCGCCGTAAAGTTTGTGCAGCAACAAGCCAGACCAAATCGTGTTGGACGCGCGACAGATTGATCTCTCGATCTTTAGAAGAATAATAGCAACTGGAAGAGAGACATCAGTTTTTATTTTGATGGTGGAGTAAAGAGGGGAGAGAAACAAAATCTTTTAAAGCACAAAGCAATTTGAATACATTTGAACCAATTTCGAACAAATAATTGCTTTAGTTTTTCTCGAAAAAAATGGTTAAAGTGCAATATGAATAATTTTTTTATAAATATATACAATACTTTAACAATCTCGAAAATATTGTTAAAGTGCTGTATATATTTATAGAAAAATTATTAATATTATTATAAATTTTTTAGAGAAAATAAAATAGATAAATAATAATTATTAAATAATTAATAAATTTAGAAAAACATCGTATTTTAATAACGCATTATTTTTATTACATTTTTATCCAGATGCAAATATCTTTTTTGCCGTTGTTTCAAGGTTTATCAAAAAATTTTTCTGTGATCCGTAATGTAGGCACATCAAATGTAAAATTATAATATGCATTTATAAAAAAAATGTGTACCGATTGTAGAGCTAAATATTTAAATTTGGGGAAAATATACAAGAATTATACAGTTTTTGAGAAAAAATCATTTTTTGAATACAGATTTTGAAACGTAATATTTTGTAAAAATAAAAACATAAATAATAAGAAAATGGCTTGACAATCGATAGAAAATCTGTATTTCAAATAATATAACTTGTTATTGAAAAATATAAAACCATTCAAGTTAAGGTATTGACAAAAAACATAATAATTTCTCGAGCGCATTTATGTTCACATTATCTTTCTTTAACTTTTGTCTGTTATTAATTTTTTTCTTCCCATATTTTTAAACCTGTAAAGAATAATTTTCAATAAAGAAACGATTATTTGAAAGTTAAGAACGTACATTCCTACGTAAGTTCCTTAAAAATATAGACTAGAAAATATAGAAAAAAAATTTACATCTATTTTATTTATCCCTGTCAGAATAGATTGATTTTAAAATGTGTTAATTTTGAATTATAATTATAATTTCAATTGCATCTTTTTTGCAATTAATAAATTTAAAGAAACTATTTGAGCGTTGTTATTTTCAAAAAGTTATAAACATTTTTTACTAATCTTTAAAACACAAAACCTACATCTTTCTATTTATATCGTAGGCATTATAAAATAAATATATGTATTGTAATAATAAACAAATTGCTTAAATATTTGTTTAAATTTATATTTAACCATTCAACTATACTTAGATGAAACGTCTAAAATAATATTTGTTTGTAAACTTCGAAATTGACAAGTTTGCCTGTTTCAGAAAAAGTAGACAATGGAAAATGACTATGACATCATCAATAATAATATTGATAGATATTTTGTGAATTTTTTTCAGATTTTTTTACTTTAAAATAAATAAAATGGCGTTTGACGCGACAGACTCATAAATATAATCCAGAGACAGTAAAAAAAGATGTAGTCAAAAGATTAATAAATAAATAAAATCTTGTTGTCAATCTAACTGGCAAATTTTATTGTTGAATTTACAACGTTTCGACCTCTATTTTAGGTTCTTATCGAGTAAAAAAATATGTTCACGCATTGAACATCATTATACAATGGAACAAATATAGATGTAACTGCTATTTAATATATATAATACGTAATAATATTACATCTAATTATGGCAGTTACATGTAGTGATTTGCTAAGCAATACATACCCTTATTTTATAAACATTGATTCTGACAAGGATAAGTGAATTAGATGTAGATTTTTGCAGTCTTTATTTTTATTATATTATATGTGCTTATGTTACAATATTTTATTGTTACTTTATTTGTATTAGCTTTTCTTAAGTAAAGAAGGAAGGCATTTGTTCTATTCTTTTTGTAAGAAAATAATATATATATATTATAATAACATTTATAAGTATTTACATTTATCAAGTTTATATACGTTGGATTTAGAAAAATTTCAATTAAACATTTACAAAACAATACATATGGATTTAATTATTTCATCAATCTAAATTTTTTAAAATAAATATTATTAAAAAATGTAACAATATTTCCATAGTATCATTAAAACAGTACATTGAGAGAAAAGTGTCTAGTATCTGCAATTATAATTGCATAGTAAAATAATTATAGTTGCAAATATCATTTTTATAGTTATTATTGCTATAATGTTAGTGTAAATAATCATATATGTATAGTTGTGCCAAACAGGGTAAAAATTTTACTATAAACTAAAAAGTTTACTATAAATTATAATAATTTCTACCATACATATTCTACCATACAAATATTCTACCATACATAAATCACAATTATGGCACGTTTAACCATACATATAGTTGTATGAACGAATGCTATAGCTATTGTAACAATAATATAGTGTTAAGTTAACTATAATTTATATTGTTAATTTAACTATGAAAATATTGTTATGGCCAAAAATAACTATAAATTATGGTTAATGCAAATATTTTTTTCTCTCAGTGTACATAAAGCATACGAAATAGAACAAGTAAAATTTTCAAAAGTATATTAATAATAATGTTATTGAACAAAATTTAAAAAATTACTTTGTCAAACAGTGTTGTTAAAATAACATAATTTTATATTTAATTTCACTTGAGGTATACAACAAATATTTTTGCATCGTATCGTTCAAATTTTATCAATTCACAAAGTACATATGCGGCGGTGTCGTCAGGCACCATGTTCTATGCAACTAGTGAGCGTCCCAGCGAGTGGAAAATTTCCGACACTCGTTATACTGAGAAATCGAGCGACGCACGCGAATATATCGAGTGCGAACGAATGGCCGAGGCAGAACGGGAAGGAAACGGCGGACAGAGGATGTCGAATTGCAACGTCGACAAATTCCTCGTGCTCAACAAAATGGCCAAAGTTACCGTCACTCGGCTCGTCACTATTTCGAGTTCTCGCTCAACGGGTGTTGACGACGATGACGTTTTGTCTCGTCTAGATTGACAAGATTCTGCCCTGTCGAGATTCCGTTATCTTGCTGCATTTGGTTAAAGTAGGGATAGACCTTAAAGCTTGAGATCAAGTCTCGTCATCTCGTATTTTCTCTCTTTATAAAGTTAACTAGTAAAAGATCATTACATTGGAATCGCTATCTGTATCGCTCTTTCTGCGTATTACTTTTTAATGAATTAAAATTTGTCTTCAAATATAACAAAAACTAGTTTTTACTTTATCAAAATAATTTACCAATTTGCCGCAGTAGTATACATAAAAACAGTTTTATTAACTATTTAATTAAATTAAATCGATTTAATGTATTCTACTATTATAAAAATACTTATAAAAATATATGATTTTTATAACAAAATAATCATTAAATTTTTTATAGAGTTGATAAAAACAATTTTCTTAATAAAAATATTATTGACAATTTATAAATTATTGTATAAACAAACAAAAGAAAAAGGACTATTTCTGAAAATTAAATTGATTATAAAGTAATTAAAAAAACTATTCTTTAACTATTTTTGAAAGCTTGTTTTAATAATGTTGTAGTTTGTAATTATAGAGATAAAATTTTTTATCTAAGCATATTACCTTTTATCATTCTTGTGCATTATTAGTTCTTAATATCTTATGTAATAGCTTAATTGTAGTTTATTGTATATAAATAATCTGTTAATAGAATAGTTTCAGTATAATTGATGCAAATAAATAATTTCTTTTAAATAAGTGCTTTAAAAAAATATATATTATTAATATTATTAGTATTAATATTATTTAACAAAAATACCCAAGAAAAAAAATGAGCATAATGTGATCATATATAAATATATATAACTAGATATAAACAGATCTAATAACATATATAATTATATATGATTATTATAGTAATATCAAAATTTTGGCCCGATATGATCTTATCTATTTGTAATCATATTATAATCATCATATTATATTATAATATATATGGCCAATTATATGATTATATATAATTGCATAAGTATTTCTTCTCAGGTAATTTTTAAATATTTTGAAAATTTCTATAATACAATATATAGAGAATCTTTATTTTCCATACGTAGGTTTATATAAATGCAAATTTTTAATGTTATAAACATTTTATTTACGTAAAATACTTTAAAGGCAAAATCATTTTTATTTTTATTTTTATATTTTGTGGTAATTAACGTTTTCGTAACAAAACCAAAAATAAATGGAAAATTCGATCTTAAAGTTGACATAATAGTAATGGCAATAATTCAGATACATATAGTGCAATTATAAAATAAATTAATAAATTAAAACAATTTTGTAATATATTTCTATGTATTAAAAAACAGAGAAAAATTTTTTTTTAAAGATGAGAATTTAACATTTTAACAACAAAAGCAGTTTTAAAATTATTAAAAAATAAAAATAAACAGTTTATTTGAGAAATAAACCATATATTTAAAATATTATGTTATGAAAAAAAATAGATTACATATTTAAGATCTATTTTTAGTAACAGAGAAGTGTACGGTTTATACTCCACGACGATTTTATGTTTTACACTGCATCGTCAGAATGCAAAAATATGAGAGAGAAAATTATAAACAAAACATATTAGAAGATTACAAACATGTAAAATAATTTAATATTATCGATAATGTACTCAATATTATTTAAATTATGCAATTTGCAAGTAAATATTATACAAATTTTATTTTTACTTTTAAAAAGTTTGTTTTTAGTAAATTTTATATAGAAAAAAACATAAATATATAAACATTATATTAACAATAAATTTTTTTTATTTCTTTATTTATCTAAATAAATTATGTTTTTATCACTATTAATACAGTGCAATGTTTAGTTTTCGAGAAATAAGGGAGATCTTTTTAGAAGACTTATGCCAATGTTAACAATGTGCTTCTTGCATTTAGAGTCCTATTTGACGTAAGATATTTGCTAATATTTATTTTGCGTCTAAAATAGAATGTCACGTGCATCAAATATATGAATCATGCAGCAATTATTAATTACAAAAGCATGCAATTATAATTTTTAGCTCTTTGTGAAATGTGACATATTCTTTTCGATTTCTTTTTACATTCAAGATTTTTTATGTTAATGTGTGTATCTTTCTTAATATTTTTTTTATTAAAAAATATTTATAAATATTACAACTTAGTTGATTAAAAAATAATTCTAATAGAAACACGTTATTTCTATATAAATACTTTTAGAAGACAAATTGTTTCTATGTATGCCGAATATTTCTGTCTTTTTGGGTTGACAAATTCATACTGTACGTTATTTCGAAAGACAGTTAAAGTCAGAAAAAGAAAGTTAAAGACAGTTAAGATATAAAAAGGTGCGTGGGAAAAGAAGAAAATTTGATATTCATGAAGCATTTTAAAGTCGTAGTGTCCCAGAAATGAGCTCAAAATGTAATACGGATTTTTTAAGACGGGAGGGGGGAATAAATTGGTAGACGTAGAAACCTTTTTAGATGCGAGTCCATGATTTGCACCCATTTCGCATAAACCTTTTTTCTCTTTCTCTCCTTCTTTTACGTGACGCTATTAAGCTTTCGCTTAAGTCGATTGGAGAATAATAATGCTATTTCACAGTAAATCTAAATTATAATCACACATTTGTAAGCGAAACGAAATAATAGGCGCTAAATTTTATATTTAATAAAATATGATGAGTAAAGATTAAAGATCTTTTATAAAATAATTATATATTTGTCAGGCTATTGACAAATAATTATATTATACAAAAGTAAAACTATTAGTTAAAGTTAAAATTTTGTAATTTTGTAATTTGATCATACAATTATTCATACAATTAGTTTAATCTTCAAACCGAACTGTTGTTTTTTGTTAATGTAACTTTTGAATATTCCAATTAAATTACCGCGCCTTATTAAATCAATTTAATAGACTCAGAAAATTTTGGGAAAAATCAAGAAGTATATTACTGAAATATAAACTAAATACTATAACTGTTAATTGTAACAAAAGTTTATTTTTAATATTTAATTTTTATTGTTTTGTGGAGAAAAATCTGTGGTAGTTGAATTGTTCCATAAATGACTCAAGAATTACTCATTTATGTTTGAGAATTAATTTTAATAGACTTATGTAGAAAATAATTTTTTTTAAATCGAAATCATATATCATTATATTAGTAAAAGTTCGTATATATTTTATTTATATAATAATTATACATATTATATTATATATAATACGTTCAGTATATATCTTATTTGACTTTGTTTTAGAGTTATTAGTTATTTTTGTGCTTTTCCTAATAAAGCGTTCAAGTTCAAACATATTGAGAACGCGAGCACATTTGTAAAGTAAATATAATTAATAAATATTCTTAAATCACGTATTCTCTATCTATTATATTGCATTCAATTTTTAATAATTTATCTTTGAAATGCAGAAAATCAGTTTTTAATACTAATTAAACTAATAACCCGGGAAAAAATCTTTTATTTGTTCATATTAACAAATATATGTTTATATATCGTCGCATAAGAAATAAAAGTGCCATCATAAATGATCTTACACGGCCATATATGAGAATACGTGATTATTCTTATAAATCCTGTTTAAGTATGGTCTTATATAATCATATATGGTCTAATGTTCCTGTATATTATCATATGTGATCATGTGAAACATATTTATATGATAAAATATAATCATATATGAACATATATACTATAGTGTGAACCACTTATGGATAGATCCAAGTATATATGTTCATATATGATTATACTTGATCATACATATAAATATGCTTTCATATATATATTTACAATTTTTTAAACTTTAAGGTTTTTAAATAATAAAATTAAAATGTGTTGCAGAAATAAATAATTTATTATGTAATATATTTTTAGTATGCAACATTTAATGCTTAAAAATTTATATCTTATTAATAATTATAAGCAAATTCGATTGTCAATAATTATCTTTAACTTTCTTTTTTACATGTATATACATATATTACATATATATTTAATATATATCATTTATTGTTCTTCTAAACAAATATATTAAGAGTATTATTTAGCAAACATTGTATAATTTTAACTGAAAATATATAATCATATATAAACTTATATAGTCATATAGAGTTACATACGATTGGATTACAATACTATACCACAATACTATACCAAATATAAATTTATTTAAATATCTACAGCAGCGAGTAGTTCGCAAAATCACTGCTAGGTGAGGGCGCGGCGCTTCTCCTTCTCGTAAGAAAATTTCTAAAAGTCCTTTATTCCTTCAAAGATCTATAAAAGATGATCATCCATGGTTTACCTAGCACTAACAGCAAAGTAATATATGTTATTTTTGTTACTCGAAAAGAGTTCGTGGGCCTCCGCAACTTGAAGAAAGCTTCTGAGAATTGAGAAAACAAAAATAAAATTTTAAATTTTGTATAATCATATACGAACTTATATAAATCATATAGAGTTATACATATATGATCAGATTACAATACTGTACCTCCAAATATAAACTTATTTAAATATACTCGAATATGACCTTAGATAATCTTATATAATTATATATGACCATATATGGCCTTTATGCGATGGCCAAAATTCATACATGAGCATATAAGATTACTTCTTATATAAGAGTATATAAGAGGTATTTTTTCCTCGAGAATTGCAATTGTATATACAAAAAAGTAAAATAATAGAGGAAAAGGTAGTAATATGGCCACCCCCCCATTTAGATTTTATTACAATAACTTTATTAATAATTAATGTTTTAAATTAAAACTTAACAGAATTATATTCATTAAAGTGTGTTCATTAAATTTTAGATTCAAAGTTATCAAATATTTACTATATTATATATTATTTATAAAAATGTAATAACACTGCATAATGAATAAAAGAAAATAAGGGATGGTAATATGGCCATCACAAAAATAAATGTAAAAAATTGGTTTTGTTTAAAAGATTCGAGTCACAATATTTTCTTACAAAATTATATATTTATATAAAATAAATTATTAGGTTAAAAAAATTGTAGCATAATTATAAAGAGAGATAAAGTTAGATCTTTTAAATAATTAATAAAGGTAGAATTTTTAAGTTTATACGTAATCACTTCCTTTTGTCGCGATAATAATTTATACATGTCACGAATTATTGATTAATACCAGAATGACAATTGATATATTAAAGAATTTTTTCGATGTAGAGACGGTCGAAGTGACTATAAAACCAGCACACTTAGGTGGCTATATTAATAAAATCCTATGTCATTGTTTAACTTTGTATAACTTAAAATGTGTACAGCGGAATAAAAAGTTAAATAATAAAAACATATTCAAGTGTACATAAATTTGTGTGATAATACGTTTAAGTTTAAAAAGAATGAGTAAGCATCACTTCATAATGGCAGGTTATTAAATAAATGATTCCATATAATCATTAGAATTTGTGAGCTAGAACGTGTGACCGTCTACAATGGCCATAATACCACTTTCTCCTCTAATATAAATTTACTATACTCTGGGAAAAATAGTTCTCCCAAAATATGGTTATAACCCACTTTGAGTCTTACAATTAAGTAATCAAATTATGTGGCTTGTTCTTAAGTAAATTATTCTTGCGTAGCTGGATATCGATGGAACTAATTGAGAGATTTGATGAATATAACTTAAAAAACTTTGAAATATATAGAACAGTTAATTGCAATTTTTAGTTAATACAGGGTTAATTTGAAAAAATAAACATAAAATTAGGGTTACGAGCAATCAAAATAATTTGATAACTGAATCGTGGGCTTCAAAGTGGATTATAACCGTATTTTGAAAAAACTATTTTCCCAGAAAACTATGAAAAAAGTTGTTAATACAATTTCTTAACTTATTACGTTTTAGTTTAACCCAGCGAGAAACGATAATGAATTCGACATCAATTCAACGTCGAATCGACATCGAAATGATGATTTCGATGTCGAATCGATGTCGATTCGATGTACTATTTCTCACTGGGAAGTATTTACATATTCAATTTATATTCATGAACTACTTGAATTTAAGTATTCAAATATTTAACTTAAACATTCAATAAATTGAAAAAATTAAACAAGTTTTAATGATATAAAATATTTCAAATTTAGTCCAAGCATTTATATATTTAACTGAATTATATAAATACTCGAGCCGTGAAGAAATTTAATCAAGCTGAAAAGTTTATTACAGTAATAAACAATTGTTTTTTCAGTGTAAACATTATTTGGTGGTGCGTATCAAAGAGACGATTCGCAACGGTGAAACAATTTGCGTGACATTTAATCGTCAAGCGAAAGTTTTAAATCCTGTGAGATACAGAGATGCTCTCTTCCGGATGCACGGAGATCCAGACACGCGCGGAGCAATATCTCGTTAACTGGGCATGGCGATCAGCGATCCGACACCAGTTCTCTCTTTTATCTCTCTCGCGCTTTTCTCCCACCCTTCACTACTCTTTGACGCGGACGTGGACGTGACACGTTCTCCTTCTCTTGTTCCCGCCGTCCGGCTACTACGGCCCGTGCGGAAAATTGTGTCCCGTTTAGATCGAGATCGCGGTTGCCAGATAAAGGATCAACCAGTACCGACCATAAATTGAAATTTAAAAGAAAGAAGAAAAAAAGCTGCGACACGCATATCCCATAGGGGAGGAAAGGAGAAAGGAGTCCTCACTGGAGATGGAAGTCCTATGGAAGGCCGGATGGAGAAAGAAGAGGAACAGAAAGAGAGAGAGAGAGAGAGAGAGAGAGAGAGAGGGGGGGGGGGAGTGGCATGAGGATAGAATTCGCGCGTATATATAATAATTATTTTAGAAATTAATGGGGGAATATCTCTCGAGTGACCGGGTCCACGCGATGCGGCACAGTCCGACAGCGACGAGAGGGAGATTTACTCGTTTCGACCGCGGCAGGGTGGAGGAAGGGGGGCACGAGTGGGAGGAGTGTGCAAATGGCGATGCTATTCGGAGCGCGCCAATCGCCGGGCGCAACGGAGGACCGAATAGAGGACGGCCACGCCTCCCGCGTGTGACGCGATTGCCCTGCGCGGCGAGAGAGCGTGATCCGCGCGCTCGCAGCTTCTTTCGGCGTACAGCCGACCAGTCACCACTCAGACGGCGCATCTACTGCTGTCGGTTACGCGATCTCTCTTCCCTCTTCCATTTAAACGCGTTTTCTCCTCTTCCCTCTTCTTTTCTTCCTCTCTTTCTCTACATCCTTTGATCGCGCTTTCGCTGATTTCGTTCGACGAGCGCGAAGTTCAAAAAAAAAAAGGAAGAAGAAAACGAAGTGGTAGTGTACACGCGCGCGGGGGATCGACGGGGCAGGGGACGTCTTTCGATCCGCGAATCGATTTTGGAGGGTGGAGTCGGCGGCGCCTCGCGACCCACGAGGCACGATATGTCGCACTAATTAGAAGATCTCTTTCGCTTCTCGTCGTCAAGTGGTGCGAGACGGGAATCACAGATACGAATCGCGATTAGGCGATTTCGCGATCGCCGTCAGACGAGGAGACTGGTGAAACGATAGCGCTGATTTTTTTTCGGGCGCTTTCAGGCGGGAAAAGTGGTTTAAAGTGTCAGTGATACGTCGAGCCGATAGTGTATAGATAATTGCTGTGAGAGATCTGTCGTCCCTCCCCTGTCAAGGGGGTTGATGCATAGTGTTAGATAGTGATCGGAAGCTACAGTGATACTTCCCCTCTACTTAAATTTCTTTTCCTGAAGAGATATTCTTTCGCTTAATTGGAGTACATCACGCGGAAGACTTTACGTCGGAGTACTTGCAGTAGCCTTGCTGTTGCCGTAACTTGCTTCAACTTCGTTTTACTGTGAGACTGCGGTGTGGCGACTAATTTTTCGCTTGACCTGCGAGAAATGAATCATTACAACGCTACAACATTCTCCCAAAGTGGCTAAGTTGTATGTTTGTTATGTACAACTACGCAATGTGCAACTACGATATACGATATTCTTCAAACAGATGTATGTAAAGCAATTTTCTCATAACTAAAATTGAAATTTAAAAAAGGGATTAGAATCAGACTGTTAAGATGTATGATCGAAGATAAAATTATAAGATCGCGTGTAATACTGATGACAGATCAAAGCACGTTATTTTTGGTTGTTTGGTACCTGAGTTTCTCTTTAATCTCTCGAGAGAAGAATCTCATCGAAACTTAGACTCATTGCGGCGAAGCGCATCGTCATACGTTTAGTTTCTCGGTCGACTGACTATTTAATTTAAAAAATCACTTGTCAAAGTGTTAATAAAAAAAAGTGGTCACAACGCAACAAACAACGGTGACGAACTGCTCGTCTAGCGGAAGTAGTGGTGGCGACAGTGGTGGCGACGGTAGAAGTGACGGCGGCGACGGTCAAGAGACGACGCTCACGTATGTGACCACGGCTGATACGGTAGAAGAGGTCGAGGTAGAGGTTGACGAGGTTAAGATGGAAGCTGAGGACCATCTGGCAAGGGAATATGTGCAGGAGTTTGTCCTCGATCATTTGGATCCCGCTGATGTCAAGCGAGAGGTAAGCGCTTATGATATACATACATATATATATTATATTTGCGAATATAGGAATATATATATTTATGAAATAATTGAAACGAATAACATTTACTTAATTTCAGTAATTTACAGAGTACATTTTTCATATATGTATATTAACATACATTATATCTTTTTTTTCATAGATAAATGCATTTTTATAAATTAAATATTACACCAGATAAATAATTTACTCTTATAACTCGATTAGAGTTGATGAAACGGAAAATATAATTAAATATACTTTTTTATAAATAATATAAATAATTTTTATCAGAAATTTTTATCTAATTATTTTTTTCTTACTAAAAGTACTTAAAAAATGTTATTTAAAATTGAATATTTTACAAAATTTTGGTATTTTTTCCTAAAACGTTTTAACCCTTTGAAAGAATATGTATTGCATTTTTAAAATTAAATTTTAAACTATAAAAGAAAAAAATTGTTTTTTAAAATTTTCTTATTTCATTGACAAATTTTTTAAATTTATCAAAGAAGTTATAAAAAATAAAAAAATTGATTCAGAGACAAAAAAAGATATGTAAAAAATATAATAAAACTTTTTAAAAAATTTTTGAAAAATTAAAAAATATCGCTTTTAATTAATATTACTTTTAAGAAGGATGGTTATTAAAAGCTTCTCAAACATTAAATATTTTTCGTTACATAAATCAATCTATAAAAATAATCAGTAAACATAAAATTGATATGGATTAAGAGATTGTGGATGAATCTAAAACAAATTTTAAATTACAACGATATGAAATAAATAATTATTAAAATAATTTTTAATAATTAAAATTAATATTTTAAAATTCAAAATAGTAAAATCAATGTGATACACACACACACACACACACACATCTTATAAAAATAAAGATTAAAAAAAATATAAGTATATTTTTAATAAACTGTACGACTATTGAAATATACAACATTTAAAAAATATTAAATGAAAAATAGATGAGAGTAATTTGTTCTGCCCTTATTTTGCACATAATACTAGCATGCATGTGTACACACTAAATGTTTATACGAAAGTGTTGTTAATAATGTTCCTTAAATATGTTTAATTAAAATGTGTGCAAACCAAAAAATATTGTATCAATATGTTAGTTAATCAAGTTTTAGATATTAAAAGCATGTGATGATAATCTTTACTAAACAGTTTTTATTTGTAACAAACAAGATACGACAATTGCTAGAGCAAAGTTATTTTACGTTATATGTATATACAGGATATTTTAATATGTTGTTTAGTATATAATTATTATGACTAATTTATATCTATTAAGATATATTCTTTTTTACAGAAAGGCATTAAAGTATAAACTTGAATTACTTAAATTATTACAATTGTTAATCCATTCTTAAAAAGGAGATGTTACCGATTTTGTTGTTGACAATTTTCCGCGATGCTGATTGGTTCTTTTGCTGCGGTTACTTCTACGAGAGTAACTGTCATTGTGATTGAATTTTGACAGCTGTCTTTGTATAGAATGGTTACCTATACAATTATCGTTGTAGTATATTTTTGAAAAGTAAAAAATAAAAAGTTAAATAGCGCGCGCGAGGCGCGCGTCTATGGTATCTAGTATGTAATAAATAATAAATAATTAATTAATAATATCTGATATTGAAAATTTAAAGCATCCCTGACGAATGATGCTTTAAATTTTCAAAATATTTTTCTCGTAAAGTTTCTTTTTATTAAGAAAAATTTTGAAAAGATTTTAAAATAGCCAAAAATGTGAAAGATATAAATTTCCCTATAGAGTTTGAAACATCTTGCATAATTGTTTTGTTACTGGATTATATTATCTTTAAAAAAAAAACAAGATAAAAACGTATATAATATATGTTAAAAAATATATAAATATATTTATATAGTCCCAGAGTGTAATGTGCGATAGCAACGCGTAATACATACGCTACGTGTGAGTGAAGTGTGTTCCGTTATTTATTATGTGTAAACCAAATAAATTAGAATTTCACTTGTTACACACGATTGCTTTCGTAAAAAAGCGCTCACACAACGTAATAATTAGCTATTCAGAGAGCACGCATGTCCAAAATCGAGACATAAAATATTTTAAAGACGTATTATAATATGTCTAGGAGACATCTAAACAATATCTTTAAGACGTATTATAATCAAAACATATTACCTTGTGTCTTGAACATGACATTATCTGTGTATGATTAGATAATCAGTGCGCATGGTTGATCAATAACAAAATTATAGCATGCGCTTATAACATTTTGGTAAAATAACAATTTATATTTTATTCATTTGTATTTTATTCTTCTAGTATAGTATACTGTACCTTTTTACTAAAATAATAAATAAAGTAAAGTAAATAATTAGATATTGTGTATATCTATTATTATGATTTATTTGAGATGATTTTTATTAGATACATAGTTTGTTAAATGACGAAACAATGACATAAACTACATAAAATGCTATCGTATTTATATTTTTAAATTATATTTTTCGCCTTAAGATATCAAGCGAAATAAAACAAGAGTTTGAAGTATTGATTATTTTTTATATTGTTAATTGTTACAATTCATAACAGCACACTTTAATCAAAAGTCTATCTAATATAATTAATATTATTTTTTATTAATATTATTATTGTTAATATTATATTTTTCAGAAAAAAAACATACATAGAAAGAACGGTTTTGATAAAGTATCTAAAGGTTTAGCTAAATATTGTTGAAAATTATTTTATTGGATCATTAAAATAATTATGTTGACGTTCAAAACTTGTTGCTAGAATGGCAAAATTTTTTAGAGCATTGTTTATCATGTTTAAGAGTTCTACATAATTATTTTGATGGTCCAACAAAATTATTTTTAGATTTGTGTGCTAAGATTGTGTGCTTAAATTTTTATATTTTTATTTATATATAAAATAATCATAAATTTTTAAATAATTGTTAGGTGGGACGTCTATATGGAAATAATATTTTCTTAGAATTTATCTTCGCAATCGCATGGTAGTTGCGGGAAATGGATTTAAAAAAATGTCACTATATTTTTAGTGAAATTTAGTAAAATTTTAATAAAATTTGATTAAATAATATACACTCAGAGAAGAATTCCAATCGTGGCAACTACAGGGAAAAAAATTTGGAACTAAATTAATTTAGCGATAACTCTGATGGTATACAGTTCTTGTATTTCTACTCTATGTAGCTTCGAATTCGTACTACTACGGTTCAAATAATCTTGGAACCGAGAGATTACTAAAGACCGAACTCCTTCGAAGCGCTTCCAAGTTTGTACTAATACTGTCCAACGATGCTTGGAATAGTGGGGGGTCGTCGCTGCGGTGCGATTTGTTTCAGACTTGGAACTCGTGAGTTCCAAGTTTCTACGCGTTGTAGTTTACAGCTACCTGGAACGTTATAATGCATGGAAGTTTGGAACTCACGAGTTCCAAATCTGAGACAAATCGCACTCAGCGACCCTCCACTATTCCAAGCATTGTTGGACAGTATTAGTATAAACTTGGAAGCGTCGGAGCTCGGTCTTTAGTAATCTCTCGGTTCCGAAATTACTTGAGTAGCTGTAGTATCAAGTTTTGAAACAAATCCAATTTTTGATGCAAGAAAGTTCAATTATGTTTGAAACCCAAGAAACATAAAATTTTGGACTTTCTTAATTTCAAATTTTTTTCCATGTATAAAGTCACAATTACTCAAGTTTTATTCATAGAACTATTATGATTCGATAAACTATGTTATTGCAACTATAATTTTAGTTACAATAACTTTAGTTACAATAGTTAAAATAATTTGTATTATCACGGCAACATTATTTATGTAATTAATTTATAGTGATATAAAACCTTAATAATTATATAATTGTACAGACTTTATAAAAATAAGTTTTAATAATTATATTTTTCTAGTTTACGTACGGCAAATTAGGTATATGATTGTAATAATTATATACAGGGAAGCAATCGGCATAGCACCCTAAATGTCAAGAATAAGAACGAAAGAACTCTGAGTTCAAATCTAGGTGTTTTAATTTTTCCATCATTTATATTTATATTACGATTTTTCTCTACAGTTTATCTAATTAGAAATTTACTTCATATCATTATTATTACCATATTTTCTTGGTTCATAACTTACTGTTTTTATTACATATTATAATGCATAGTTGAGGTGATGTTTGTTGATAGATTTATAGTTGCTAATACAATATTTTTCTCTGACAAGTAACAATACCCAAGTGCAACACGCCGATCTTCTTGAAACTTTGTATACACGTAGTACATCACAAAATATTAGACAGAGTGAGTTCCAGATGCGCACAGTGTAAAACGGACATCACCAATCAAATTCTATAAATTTATCCTAACTTTAACTAAAGCAGTAATCTGATTGGTAGTGTCCGTTTTACTCCGTGCACATCTGAGATCCCGCTCCCGGGTAAACTTGCATCTTACTTTTAGTGGTTGAATAAGCCTTCCCCTTACCTTCACTGGCTAAATAAACCTGCACCTTGCCTTCAGTAGCTCGACTTAGACAGACCTTTGGCTTAGCAGATCCCTATCCAATTCTGGCTTGATCAGTCGTTATCTTATAATCATTTCTATTCTTTCAAAATTTGAATTTTGGTCCGTCATTTTGGATGCGTCATGCTGAATTTACCATTTTTCATCCGTCACGTCTATAATTAATCCATCATGCTATAACTGATGCCAAAACCGTAATTATGAGTTTAAAAAACTTCGAAAATTTTGTAAAACTACCCATGTAGGGTTTGCCGAGAGATAGGCAACGTGGCCAAGATTTGGCCTGACATCGCTCAACCGAAATTGAAGCACCTAGATTTGGCCAATATTTGTCTGAATATATTGTACACAAACTTGGTAACGTTATTTAGGCCCGATATTCTAACCAATATTGATGAGCCAACTTTGGCATGCCTAGCTGATGCCACTGTGCGGTTTAAGAACTGGATCCCAACATTGGCAGAATGACTTTTGGCTACTTTTGGGAATAATATTGATAAGCCGACATTCATTTTAACTAAAATCATATTGGTTTATATAGTTAGAATATACAGAGAATGCACGGAGAAAAAAAATTATGAAAAAGTTACCATGCTTGACATTATAAACCGAGTGCAAACGTCTTTTCAAATGTAAATTTAGTGGTAAGTGAATAAAAGAAAAATTATTATTTGTTATGCATAATTTTGATTTTTGTAAAAATAGTGAAGATTTTTTCGAAAAACGTGCGATTTTTATAGAAAAATCGTGGATTTTTGTTTATAAAAAAGTTTTTAATTACTCGAAACGTAGTTTCCTGAAAAATGTATTTTGGAAAATGTACACAAAATTTCAAATAAATCGGTTAATATTTTTTTCAGTTATATTCTTTGAGTCCGCTAGTTCACCGTTGCGCGCTTATTTGAGGCGCCAAAGGCGCCGCGCGCCGCAGGAAACTTTCAAAAAAAAAGAAAAGGAAAGAATTCTTTTCACATATAGGATCAATTGTATCTTATTTTGAAAACTCTAAGGGACATTTTTAGCGAAAAAACGAAACTCGACTTTTTAAAACGTCAAGTTGGTATTATTCCTTAATCGATCTAAGAGCGATTAATGATATCATAAGTTCTATGTTAGATTTTTAAATGAATCATTAAAATCCGATCCCAGTTAATTGATTCGTAATGTTCGAACTCGTACATTCATCTGTTTCGATCTATTTTTTGTAAAACTTTATAGTAAGTCCACTAATAAATATTGTATTAGCTTTACTTTAGATGCTTTCGGGAAATGCTATTTCCCGAATACGCTAATCTGAACGCATTTTTATAATTAAGACCTGGACCCAAAATCAGTCAAAAACGTTAATAATTTAATCTAAAACAGAATTCATTCATCGCGTACGTGCTTATTTTTATACATATATTGATAAGGACATATAAAGTTTTAAGTCATTGATCGTTTTTAATACAAGATAGATTGGCTAATGGTTACACAGTAATTGATGTGACTTACAAAGAAATTTGTAAATAGAAGAGTCTGGTTTTAATGAAACTTTGTATATAGAAGAAGAAGATAAACATTAAAATTTAAAAGTTACTAGTTGGTATATTAAATTAGAGAAATTTAAGAAATAAAACCATTTTTTATTTACAAAATGATTTTCAACTTTTTTCGACATTTTTTTATATCTTAAAATCTATTCAAAATATAAAAAAAATGTTTTATACTGAAGTTGAGTTTCAGTTGCCTACATTCCCTGTTGCCTACAGCTTCGTTTGCACACAAATTTTGCAAAGGTGCCCGATTGCCTACAGCTTTGTTTGCACACACGAAAATAATTAAGGCACAAAAGTACGATTGCACACATGACATTATTACGCTCATACACATTGCACACATGATATTAATACGTTCATACACATTGCACACATGATATTGTTACGTTCATACACATTGCACACATGACATTATTACGCTCATACACATTGCACACATGATGTCATTGCGCTCATACACTCTGGAGACATGATTTCAATAACTTGGGCGTCTTGATTTGACGATGATTTCTGATAATATTTTTTATGTTAATTTTTATGTAATAAAAGTAGATTAAATAAAAAATAAATAAAAAGAAAAGTAGGTAGACCTCGCTTTGCATGGAAAGTCGCAAACCCATGTGGAACAGTACAAGTGTGGACATCGTTTCAGCAGATTACTGCTTTAATTAATGTTAGGATAAATTAATAGAATTTGATTGGTGATGTCTGTTTTATACTGCGCATCTAGAGGGATTCACTCCCTTGCTCTTGCTCGAGTGTATGAGCGCAATGATATCATGTGTGCAATATGCATATGCGCAATAATGTCATGTGAGCAATGCATATGAGCATAATAATATTATGTGTGCAATGTGTATGAGCGAAATAATATCATGTGTGCAATTGTACTTTTGAACCTTAATTATTTTCGTGTGTGCAAACGAAGCTGTAGGCAATCGAGATGTAGGCAATCGGGCACGTAGGCGATCGGGCACCTTTGCAAAATTTGTGTGCAAACGAAGCTGTAGGCAATTGGGAATGTAGGCAAATGAGACTCCCCTTGAAGTTCATTGGTATCATAATTTTATTAATAATTTCTAAATTTATTTATTTACCTTCTCCTTTTAATGCAAAGTTTTATTAAAGTCCAAATTTTTGAATTTGCAAAGTCCCTTTGTAAGTAACACATCACTACTAGATAATCATTAGATAATTTTTTTCTATGAAAATAATAATGTAAAATAATAATCTATTGTCAACAGTTATGTTGTAAAGTACCAATTTTCATCCGATAATTAATCTACTGATCATTGCAATTTGCTTATCGATTGTCACATTTCTGTCACGTTGTTGTCATTTTAGCTTTACTAGATTCAGTATAATTTTCAAATAAATGTATTTTTTAAATATCAGTAATATTAAAACAGATAAAATTATGAATACACTTTAACATTCCCAAAATGTATTTCTAAAACATTATTTTAAAGTAAAAGTTAGTAGTGAAAAACTTAGTAGTGAACTTAGTAATGAAAAAATTCAAAAATTGTAACACGCAAAGACAAGGGTTTTTACGAAAAATTTAATAAGTTTTAAATGTATAGAGATAAATGGATATACATAGGATAAATATACATAAATATACAGAGTGTCTCAAAACATGTTGGTCAACGCTCGTAAAAAGGTAGAAGGGATCGAGATGAATATAAAAGTCCAATATTGGGTTAGGCCTTGGGCTAGGTCTTGGGTTAGGTCCACGAATAATCGAAGTATTAATTTTACAAATTATGCAAATGAGAGCGCACCGAGGGAAGAGCTCGATCCGCTCGAGCCATAACACAGAAGAAAAATCTATCGTGAATGTATGATAAGCTTTTATTATTTACTGTTCACAATTACGATAGAAATTAATTAGATTATTTGCAGATTTTATATGTTAATATCTCAATTATTGGTGGACCTAACCCAAGATAATATTGGACTTTTATTTTCATCTCGATCCCCTCTTTTTACGAGCATTGACCAACATGTTTTGGAACCCTGTATAAAGTTAATGTATAGATCTATTAAACTTACAATGACAAAGATTAAAATAAGTTGAATTAATATTTCAGAAAAGATACCGCCACCTGCTAATATTTTTTAATATAATAATTAGACAGCACAAAAATTAATTATAAATACACAACATAAACTAATTAGTGACGGGCTAGAATATTAAACTACTCAATTATTTAGATCGACTGGATTGATTTTTACTCGGAAAGTTTGCGCTTAAAAACTATTGATATACATAACAGAGTTTTTAAATACATCTACTAAAATTTATAGTCAGTGTCATAACAGCATCATTATGGTTTCTTCTAAAAGAAAATGTAAAAATCGATATAATATCTTTAAAATCGAATATCTGAACTACAATATGTTTACCTAATATGGCGTCCAAATCTCTATCATTGTCGAAAAGCTTAACGATTATTTTGTCCTGCTTTTCAGTAGTAAAACGCGTATCTTTCCCCTCTGTCTGATAGATAATCGATTTCCAGCAAACACAAAGTTACATGTAACGTGCTTGTTAGTTGTAATTTCCCACTCAATAATATAATTGCAATATAACACACGTGTTATATTACAATTACATTGTTGATTGGAAAATTACAACTAACAGGTACGTTACATGTAACTTGATGTTTGGTGGGTTTTTTTCATTTTCTTTGTACCGGTTCACCCATTTCCTAACAAAAGTTCTTTGACTTCTTCATGTAACGCGCAGCCACAGAGAAACTCATTTTCGGTTCTTTTGGATGCGTACACGGCTTCGTACTGAATAAGTGTCACAAGAGTGTCGCCAGCGTCACTGTAGGGTGAACGGCCGGGAAGTAAATTATTTACGGAATCGGTTTAAGATGCGTTATAGGTTTTGGACCAATATCGTTCATTTTGCAGCAAGGGACATATGTTTTCTACGATGAGTACAGCGTTTTTCCCTGTCAGATAGATCATCGACATTTTTCACTTCTTTGTATCGGTTCACCTATTCCTACTAGTTCCCACTTCCAATGACTCTGATGACGTTTTTGTGATACTAACTAAACTTTAATTTATTTAAATATTTTGGCATATTAAAAACATTGTTTTATTTAATAGTTTTATTGTGTAAATTAGGTGTCTAGTTTAATTAAATAACTGTTAAAAAAATATATTATTATATATATATTATATTACATTATATATTATATATACATATCATTACTTAATATAAACACAATATAATAATAAATATTTATATAAAATTATGTAATACAAGCTAGATTTTAAAGATTAACGAATTAATAACAAGTATAATTAAATATTAATTTTATCAATATATGTACATATATATGATGTAATTATTATAAAATAATTTTAATTGCAAATTATTTTTTACAAAAATGATGAAAAACAGATAGATAAATAGACAGACAGATAGATAAATAGATAGATAGATAGACAGATAGACATAGAGAGAGAGAGAGAGAGAGGGGGGGGGGAGGTGCTCAAAATGCATAGAATAACTTTAAATATTCAATAAAAATATGATTATAGACATTATTTGAACAACCTTTTAAATTAAGGTATTATATTTAAAATTTAAAAAATTTTGAATATATTGAAGAGTCGTAAATGTTTTGATTTTTTATCTTAATTATTTATTTTATTATATATACATATATGTTTCTATTTCATTTTTGTTAAAAAACTTTTTTTTTTATAAAAAACATTTCTAGATTTAAGATTTTCTACTATTTTATATTAAATATTAATATATTTTTTGAAGGACTAATTTTTTAGACAAAAAATTTTTGACTTAAAATTTCTGAGACCTTTGAAATCTTTCAAAATTTTTGATTCTTAATTATACTTGACAAATAGGACAAAATTATATTAATAAGCAATTTAAATTCTACGATTAAATTATTCGAAAACATTTAAAGATTATATTTGATTGTTTATTATTAATAAAACAAGATGTAAAAATTAGAACTTTTCGTTCAACTATTGTTATGAATTATGTTTATGCTGACATTAGTGAAAATTAACATCTTGTAGGTAAGAATGGGTTCACCGATGATGGTAAACGGCAGTGTGGTGCAGCTTCCGGGACAGGTGCAATCGCAGGGCCTGACTTTGGCGCCATTGACGCCACCCGCGCATGAATTGGAGCAGCCGCATCCGCTGTATGGCCAGCCGCACATTCAGGTGCAGCACGGCGTTCTAGTGAAGGCGCCGCCCGGCACTGCAGCGCATCTCACCACGCTATCGCATCCGGGCACGCCACCGGACACACCGCCTGTTTCGGCGTCACCGCCGCCGTTGCAGCTTCATCGCGGCGACCGGGATTCCCGCGACGCGCGCGATCTTCGCGATCGCGGCGGTATATTGCTACAACTGCAGCAACCTACGGCAATGGTACAGGAAGACATGCAGGTGAGCACGGGCGGCATGGGCTGGCTGACGCAGTCGTTGAGGCAGGAGCCGCTTGATTTGAGGCCCCACTGTCCTCAAGAGCAAACTCCGGAGACTCATCATGAGCCCTGGTCGGCGGCGCCTCACTTCCAAGAGCTGCAACATTTGCCGCGACCCACCAGACACACTGGTGAGCTCTATAGTTAAATTGTTTTTTAGAGAGGAAAAAAATTTTCTCGCCAAATATACTTTGCATAAAGCAGAATATTCCAGCAATGTTTCTACAATATTATACTTAAACGTTGCAATGATGTTGAAATATTAATAGAATTTATGTGCTCTTTAAATGGAACTCAATATTCACTGAATGACAATAATCCATGTATGGGTTTTACAATCGGTCCAGTAATGGCCCAATACTGGGTAATGTATTGGTAACATTCTGACGCATTATTGTGACAGTATCGGATGATAGCTTCGGTCCAACATTGGCAATAGTATACTGATTTAGGATTGGTTTTATAAACGGCCAATGTTGGTTCAGTATTGGCTAATAGATTCTTGATCAATGCCTAACTGTCATAACATTGATCAAGTTGTACAGGCTGTTAGCAGTCAATTATTTGTTAGTACAATGATTCAGCATTAGTTTTACAAACGGCCAATGCTGGCCCAGTATTGGTTAACAGAATTTTGGCAACATCTGAATGTAGCAGTATTGTCTAAGCGTTGGCTTCGTTGCCACCACTGGTATTACACTGGCTACTTTACATGAGAAATATCACAATTTGATTTTAGTGCTATACTTGTAACTATATCGATATATAGTGATATACGCAGTCTCTCTCTCTCTCTCTCTCTCTCTCTCTCTCTCTCTCTGATAAATAGTTATTGACGATTACAGCTATAAGTGTAGCACTATAAATCAATAAGTTCTTATTGATTCAGATTTCAAGATTGGTCTGATTTCGAAATAATAAAATTCGAGAAAGAAATATATAAGTATGCAGTATTTTTCATTATTTTTTTCTAATATATTCGAATTCTTCTTTACCGCGTGAACATTGTTGTTGTAGGATACTTGGCAAGTCACTTGTCGAGTCACCTAGAGTATTACAGTGGTCCGGGTGCAGGAGGAGGAATGCTTCCCGCGGGCGGGGGTGTAATGCAAGGGATGGAAGATAGCATGCAGGGCTTATCGATACAACCGGGCAGACCGCTGAGTGTTTGTTCCGTGAGTTCTTGTGGCGCCAGTGGGCCCACACCAGCACATCGTTCGGGTAACAGTTTGTATTCTAACTGTAACGGTGTGAATCAAGATGAACTCATGGACGATGAACTTTTGATGTCACTCTCTGTGCGCGAACTCAACAAACGTCTTCATGGTTGTCCACGGGAACAGGTGAGTTGTTTTCTATTTGCTTAGACAAGGAGGTTATAGTTAAGGTTAAAGTTTGATATTTCAAATTGGTCCTCGAAATTGATGATTAATAGTATCAATAACTATAATACAATTAATTAAAATAAGTTGTAAAGCCGATATAAATCTAATTTTTTGTATTATACTTAAAGAAATGATTCATTATAAGCTTTACTCTTTAAAATTAGTGTAGTATCGTTGATAAGTAGTTGTAAGCAATATAGGATTGTAAATTGGCAAAAATTTTGTTTAAAAAGTTAATGAATAACTGTATAGTTAGCAGTTAGCTGTAAAGTACAGACTTTTTAAAGATATTCAGGGGACTTTCCAAGGATATTTTCAGAATGTCCTACGAATAAACATATTGTGTAGATAATATCAGTGTGATATTAAATTAAGGTGCAAAGAGTATAAACGTTTATTTTGAAGATTAAATACTTACTGAAGTCACTGATATTCAGTGAAAATTTTCAATTGTTTTTATTAATAATATTTTTGTTTAATTTTCAGTTAAGATAACGTTTCAAAGGTTGAAAGTGAAATAATTCTTGGGATAATTATAAAAATCATAAAAACATTTGTAGGATTATATTATATAACTTTATTTAGATATCATGTACATATATGCGTTTAGTCTTCATAAATAGAATATATATAGAAAATATACAGAAGTATCTCGCTCATTACCTAGACAACACAATGTCCAAAATATCGGGACATAAAAGACGTTTAGCCTAACTCAATTTTAGTCGTGATTGACAATGTTGATATTGACCATGTTTGTAACTTACGATGTAAACAATTGGATTTTATGCTGTTTCATATTCTTAGGTGTCATGGACAAAGAATTAGGACATGTTATAATTTTTTTTTTAGCGGGACGCATCCCCTAGCCCCCGCATAAACGAAACGAGGCCTACGTCACATTTCCCTGTACGGCCTGAAACGAGATTTATAATACTGTCCGACACTATTTTTGTAACACAAATGCAAATAGTTATTTCCGATGTATTTTTGCCTGCTGTACACGAATTTGTTGTTAAAATTTGGCTATCACGTCACAATTTTGAGAAAAATGGCGCCAAAGAAGCGAAAAATAACAATTTTGATGGGTTTCAAGACGTTATAATACTGTTACTAAATTCTTTTAACAAATTGTATACCCTTCGAATCTGAAGTTTTATGCATATCTGAAGTTTTGGGCAGCACAAATGTAAAACACACACACACACACACACACACACACACACACACACACACACACACACACACACACACACACACACACACACACACACACACACACACACAGAATCACTTAAATACACATATGTACATGCGATCAGATCACGTTGCTGATCTCGGATAGTGCTAAGTGCGGTTGTCTCTTTAATCTTTCTGTCATATTATATTTTATAATTTTATATTACTTTTTAATTTATATAATTTTATTATATTATATAAGTAGAAAAGCACTTAAGGTACCTGTACCCAATATGGTTCACCCTTCATTTTCAAATAGTTACACAATGAATTTCACAGATAATGCTAATATATCGTTCAGGAAGTCGATATGACGTATTTATGCTATTTAATGTGTAATATCTCCTTTCTACGGCTTGTAATCAACATGGCCCAAGTGCTATCTTTTTAAAAAATTTTTACTATACTTACATAAATAATTGAAAATATTTTATATATTTTTTTTAGTTTCAGAGAAATGTTTTCCTATTTTAAATCTGACTTTTATTTTTCAATTTTGCATTTATCAAAAAATTACAAAAATCTCTAAAGCTTAGGAGGGACGTATTGGGTACAGGTACCTTACTTTCCGCATATGTATTTTTCATGTATGAAAAAAGCTGTAATTCAAATTATTATATTTTAAAAACAAAAAATCATATCGAAACGAATCAAAGTGCACCCTAAAACTAAAAGTTGATATTTTCGAAGAATATTAACAAAATTTGTTTAAAAAATTTAGTGCCGGTATTTTAACGTCTTGAAAACTTTCGAAATCGTTATTTTTGGCTTCTTTGACGCCATTTTTTCAAAATTGTGATGTGATAGCCAAAAACGTCGGAAATGACATTCGTATTATAAAAAGAAGTTAAATTTTATTGGACAATGTAATTGATCTGTTTCATATAGGTTTTCGAACTTCCACATAAAGCGATATCTATCATTTATCTCCCTTCTTGCTTACAATGCAAAACAAAGTCTACAATTGAGTCCTAAATAAAAAAATTTTGTTCTTTAAAAATATTTTTTGTTAATAACTTTAACGAATCACAAGTACCGGTAAATATCTTTTGAAATTCAGTGGGATGAATTTGACAACATATTTTAAAGTCTAGGAGTCTAGGTCATTGAAGCTACTTCTTCTAAAATAAATAATTATTAAAATTAATTTTGGAAACAATTGTTTATATATTATTTATACTAAAATGTCGTCATTAAAAAAAAAAACATTATTCTGAATAACAAAATAAATACAATATGGATTCTCAAATAACATTTTATTTGTTAATTAAGTTTATATAAAATAAGAAAAAAATTATTTCTTATAAGGGAATAAATCAATTTTTAATTTAGGAAAAAGTCAATAAGTTAAACACAATTAGTTAATTAATTAATTTATTTTAAAATTAACTATTAAAGTTAAATTAAAAATTATTAAATTTCTAATTTTAACTTTTTTAAATTAATAATTAATTAGATTAATTAGTTATTTAACTCTGGCTATTTATCATGTGGCTAAAGGTGATAGTTTGTATATTGTCACCCATCTTTTCACTTTACGTATCACATAATTACATAGCAAAAGTTGAGCGACATAGAAAAAAATATCAATACAAAATATTAATACAGAAATTAAGAATAGAACGATGTTAGAGAAATTTAACTGTTCTTATTTGATTAAATTTAATGATTGTGTGCGAAGGTTGTGCGACTGAAACAAAAGAGACGAACGCTAAAGAATCGTGGCTATGCTCAGAACTGCCGCAGCAAGCGGCTGCAGCAACGGCAGGATCTTGAGAGCACCAATCGGAGTCTGCAAAATGAGCTTCAACGCACGAAGATCGAGCTGACGCGGCTTCAGCAGGAACGCGATCTTTACAAACAAAGATACGATATGTTGAGAACGCGACAGAATCATCACAACCACAATCATAATCATCATCAGCAGCAGATGACACAGCAACAACAGCAGCAGCAACAGCAGCAACATCAAACTCAAAGTCAGCAATCCCATCCACAGCAACAACAGCAGCAGCAGCAGCAGCAGCAACAACAACAACACCAACCAGCACCAGCGAGTCCCGAGGTTTATCTGTGACATCGACAGCGCCGAGGAGGCGCTTGCTGGACTTGAAAAGTTACTCATCGCGTCGATGGATTCTTTCACTGGTGAGTAGTGACAAACCTATTATATTATAATATATATGTATAACGTGTGTGTGTGTGTTTTTTTTTGTGTGTGTTTATATAAACACCAAATCTTATACTTTCTAAAATATAATCAGTGAAGAATCATTAAAATTAGTGAAAATACATTTATAACTTGTCAATGAGTGAAATAAATACACTGATCTTTCAGTGATTATACACTAACTCCGAAGTAAAAATAACTAAAAGTCAGTGAATATGTTCTCTCTAATTATCACAATTATAAATATACTGCTGCAAAATCAATGATTGCTATTTAGGAAACATAAGAAACTGCGTTAATTAATAGATAACAATCGGTATACTTTTATCAATTACTGATAAAAAAAAGCTAGTTATTATTATTAAAATTAAATATTAATTGAAGAGCATTAGAGTAACTGATTATTGTATGTAATCACTGATTATTAAACTGAAGAATGTACCAATTACTGATTCTTCATATTCACTGATAAAATATTACAAGTTATTGATGTGAACTGTTTCAATATCATTAATTGTTGATGCAAATAATCAGTTTATTTTAGGACATTATGGTGGAAAATTGTGAATGCAATCTTTCAATGCTGTATAGGAATTTATAAATTGTATTTATACAAAGTATTTGTTAGAGAATAAAAAAACCGATAAATATAATACTAAGTAATAATGCAATATTGAAGAGGTTGATAATGCGTGCAGATAGCAGTAAAGTTCGTATATGTGCTCTGCATAGATGAAAGTTGTCTTCCATTTAATTATGTCTACCAGGGCATAAATCCCACTTGCTACTATAATAACATAAGGTATTTGTATAAATCAACAAAACGTTTTAAATATATGGAAGTAAACATCCGAGGTTTTAGAAATCCTTATGTACATTAACATATAAATATTTTGTACGGATGACTTTCATGTGGATGGAAAAGGATGTATTACTGTCTAAAACAACGATTTTGGAACTTATTTTAAAGACTTATTCAGATATTTATTTGTATTTATTTTACGAAATACTAAAATATTACAAAATTAGGAACGGTTTTAACAAATTATAAACGCTGCTGTATTTTAACATTACTATATTTCTAAAATTTTTTTTAGTCTTTGTTTAAGATACAATCCAAAAACAAAGTGAATAACCTTTATTGAAGAACCTTTGTTGAAGAACCTTTTTTTATTCCATTATAATATTGCTATAACATTGTGTTACAATATTTTTAAAGGTGGACATTTTATTGTTGCAATGTTACAGTAACATTTTTTAATGTTGTAATGTTGCAATGAAATATTTCTGCAATGTTTTTGCAATCTTTTTGCGTTTTATTATAATACGTATATGTGGGATATTGTTAAATTCTCTATTGGAAATTTGCATTATTTTTTAGAACGTACGTTGCAATGCACAATATAATATTTGCTCACAATTTAGGAAGACATATATATTTTAATTGTTTGTAGAATATCTCGTTTTTCAAAATATTTTTAGGCTTTAAAAAATCTGAAAAAATTGTTATATGCGCGTTAAAAGTGGTTTCTTCTGTGTCACTTTTCTGTGAGTAAAATATTTCAGTGTTACGCATTTCAGCATTCTTGCACTGTTTTTGTTCTCCAATAGATAGAGTGAATTGTGACGAAAAACTTTTCAACACGCCTTTTTCAGCACGATTGATTTCAGATACATTTTAGTACGCACAGGTGTGCGTCATCTTGTGACACGCATATGATAACTCTCGCAGACACTATCCAACATTACCGACATTTATTGATGCTTTGTCGCTTTCATGAATCTAACCTTGACCTGTCAATTTGCGAGAAAGTCTTTGGCTCGTGCGTCGATTTTCCGCACTCGTGCACAAAAGACTGACTTTACGTTCGTATCTTTATTTATTTTTTCCTTTTTTAAGCTGTCGTTAAAAAAAATTTTTTTTTGTTAAAATAATTATACTTGTTAAACAATACTCAAAATTTATTTTATCTCAGTTTTAGAAATATCTATTATCGTTCCAAAACTGTTCGATTTTTAAAATTCATTAAAAATTGACGAAAATACGATAGATTTTTTAAAAGAACTTATTTTTTTAAAAGAACATTTGGTCGAGTGAGTATTGAAGCGCGATGACGGATTTTATCCCCGCCCGAATCCCCCTTTTTAAGTAGATGATCAATAATGCATTACTTCCAATACATGAAAAATGATTGTGCTAAAAGTTATTAATTTATTAATAAAAATAAAGTGAGCTAAATATAACTGAAATCACTAAACTGTTTAAGGAATAAATTTGTTGCATTCGCAACTGAATTATTTATTAATTGAAAAATATTAATTATAAAAAATATGTAAAGCGGTTAAATATAGGGCTATTACTTTAATTTGAAGATTGAGCAATTCAAAACTTTAAATCTCCGAATTCCAAAGCTTTAAACTACAAAATTTGAAGGTTGATAAGATCGAAATTTTGAACACAGTTAAAAATGCATTTTGTGTATTTAAAAAATCAAATACGCATTAAAAAGAATCGCTACAGTTTTTATGTTCTGCAGATTATCAATACAGCAAGAACATTGTTTGATCTTTGAATATTCGAAGCTTCGAAGGATCCTTCGTCACTTCAAATCCTTCGAAACTTCGCAAATTCGAAGTTTTCTTTCTCACTTGGAATCCTTCGAAGCTTCGAATATTCGAAGGTTTCGAAAAGTAACAGTCTTAAATAACATACTATATACTTGCAACTAACTAAAAATTTTGGAATTAGTATATAGCGTTGACTTATTTCCAATAAATTAAATCCTAATGTATTATTAGTATTGATTATAATTGATTATAATGAATTGGTAAGTTCAATATATCTTTTAACACTACGATTTTTAAATTTTTAACTTTGCAGTATTTTTTAACAAAATTTATATTTTTAAAAACATATTAGAATCTTGACCTTTTCCATACATCTTCTCTTATCGTCTTCTCTACAGATAAGACGATAAAATTAAATCAATCAAATTAAAATGATATCAGTTTGATATAAACCTCACTATGCGTATATTACAGATATATTACAGATTTATGTAACTTTCTCTACCCGAAATTATGTAAATAATGGATCCACATACCAGATATAATGGAAATAAACAAAAAAAGCGTGAAGTCAAAATAGAAACAATCATTATAAATCAATGACAGCTTATGGATCAACTTGATGTCTTTTTGACATCAGGTTGATTAATGTGCATTGCTGGTATATGAGTTCTATATAATTTATACTCGGGTTTAGGTTTATTTTTAACATAAAAATAAAGATACATACACTATGCAAATATATGTTTGCATAATATTTAAAAAAATGTTACAACTTGATGTACTCATTATTATAAATACGATGCAAATATGCGTACGTTCCTCGTAAAATACTTTATGTACATAGAGAATAGCATACACTTTTTTTCGAATTTTTGACCACAAAAAGACCATATTTTTTACAAAAGACCATATTTTTGTTTAATTCGTCAGAACATGCGAATACAATACTACGCATCACATTAAAAAATTTCATGCATAGTTGTTCGGTCAATGTTTTGCTCACACACAAACTGTTTATACAAGCGAGCTTCGTATCAGAGAAAATGAGAACCTCCTTTATAATATTTCGGCGTATTAAAGACAAATTTATTGAAAAGATACTATTATATTACACATTATTAGTGAGGTTTAATCGTAGTCACTATCATAACGATGAATAAATCTTTAGATTGCGTGAACGTTAGACTGGCTTTGCTGCTTGGAAACACGAGCACGCAGTGCGCGCGATTTTATGAACGAACCCGTCGGTCTTTCCCGCTTCCCTCACTTTATTTGCAACGCCATTTCTGCTGACATCGCTACTCGGCGCTGAAACCATCGGGATGGAACGTCGGTAAACAATACGTTCACCTCTTTCCCAGTTTCGAAACCCGCAGCATGGTTGAAGATGTGTGTGTGTGTGTGTGTGTGTGTGTGTGTGTGTGTGTGCGCGCGCGCGTGTGTGCGTGTGTGAGAGTCGGAATTACCAAAACCGCTCTTTACAAATTCATACAAAGGATTTTAGATATCGTATATTTCTTATGAATTGTTAGTGTACATTTAATAAGGAAACATTCCAGACAGGGCAATATTCAAAATTGAGACATACAACATAAAACTTGTGTCCCAATTTTGGATATTGATGTCTGATGACTTAAACATATCTTTCTTTTGAAAATCCCGTCTGGACCATCGGCCCCTTACAATTACATTTCAACAACATATTTCAAAAACATTATTAAAATGTAGATGTGCACATGGGCATACATAGGATCTTTCGGGCAGGGGGTTTATCAATTCTATTCTGCATACAGCAATAATTTTTTGTATTGAAGCATCGCTTTCTTGGGTGCTTTAGAGCTTAGTATCGTCTTGTTCTTAATTTTCAATGAGAAAAATATTGGATTTTGTCAACATTTAAAAAATCATAACTTTTTTCCTAAAGAAAATAATACATATTTTACGTAATACGAAAAACTTTACTCATAATTAAAAATAAAATTCTAATTAAAATTAAAATAAAAAAATGAAAGATAAAATTCGGAAGAGTTTAAATCTCCTAAACCCCTCTTTAGGTACGCTTATGGATGTACGCGATACGATGACAATGTTTTAAATACGTTGTAAAAATAAGCTCTGCTAAAGCTTTATGTATAAATATTTGAGTATGTGTGCACATTTTCTGATTTATTAAGTTGATAAGCAATTTCATATAAACGTCTTGAATTGTATTTAAGGAGAAACAACAAAGTGATAGTAATCAAAAAAGAACATTTAAGTTTTATTTTGACTCATACATTGCAGAAATGTTGGAGTTAGTGTGTTGAAAGGTACATACTTTGAACTTAATTTACGCACTTTTTTATTAAGAATTACATATTTTAAAGTACAATTATAGAGATCACTGCAACATGCTGCACAGAACAAGCGTCTTACCGATTGTCACCATAATTCTTTTAATAATGATTTAAAAATAAAATGGAAACACTGTTTCAATTTATATTAGTATGGTTTTAGTTAAGCACATCCGATAAAAAAACAAATTACTGTTAACTTAACTTAAAAACTTAACTTTTTATCTGTATAAATTCTATCATAATATTTTAGGACAATATTATAAAAGGTTCATACTTTCTAATTATATAAAAAAGAAAAAAACTTTTTTTGAGGTTTTCCAATCCTGTTGTTCTCCCTTAACTCTGAAATGTTATTGGGGATCTCAACAAAAGTTTAACTCTAGTTTACTCTGATTTGCAATGTCTAGATTCAACATGTACCGTCATTTTGAATACTCTTTTGATTTGACATTAAGGATCAGTTGTTCCAACTTCTTGGTAAATTTACCTATCAGGTAAATATATGTTTGTCTTTATTTATTTCAGAAAAGAAATGAAGATAGACACATGCTTGTCTGGTAGATAAGTTTATCAAGAAGTTGGAACAACCAACTCGTTTTTTTAGTTATGCTTTTCGATCCTATATTTATTTTAGGTTTTTATTAAAATATGTTGTTTATAATTAAATAAAGAAAGCTCTTTGTATTGTGAAACCATTATGGCCAAGGACATTACTAAAAACACAATATATCTTATTAATATACAAGAAAGTTAAGATTCTGTTTTTTTATTTAATGTTTAATTTTTTATTAGTATTTTTTGTTTTTTACTAATTAATTGAAGCTTTTTAACAGGTAAAAGTTAAGATAACGCCCTTGTAGTACATAAACATAATTTCATTATTTAATAAATAGCTGTGTGTGTAATTTTTTTTATAAGTATGCTAATAAAATGCTTAATTAAACATCTTGATTCTGTTATTTTGTATTTATTCAAAAACATTTATAAAAAAGAGAAAAATACATAGTTGGGCTACATTGGGTATATACATATGTAATCAATATAGCCCAAGTGCTATCTTTTTTAAAAATCTTTTAAAATCTATACTTATATAATTAAAAATATTTATATATTTTTTTTAGTTTCAGAAATGTTTCCTATTTTAAATTTGACCCTTATTTTTCAATTTCGTATTCATAAAAAAATTAGAAAAATCTCTAAAGCTTAGGAAAGGCTAAAACGCTAAAACCAATTTGGCGTCAACTTGGTAGAATTGCATAGACCTTGCTCGATTTTGGACCACAATTTGCTATCAAATTATGATGCAAATTTTGTCAGCACAAGGTGATCGCAGACACAGATATTATAGCATTTGGTATCAAATTTTGAGTTAATTTATTACTAATTTGACAACAATTTAATGACAACTGGTAAACAAAAAATGTTTACTGGAGTTTACTAGTTACAATTACAGTTAATCTCTCTTAAAAAATAAACTAAGGTAACTGTACCCAATATGCCTTGGCCATAATGGTTTCAAACTAAATTACGCAGATCTTGCTCGATTTTTCATGACAATTTGTTGACAAGTATATTATTAAGCATTACTCGACTACCTTGCCTGCCTGTAATGCACAAAATTTGATTTTTTTACTCAATACTATAAACGTTCAAGAAAAAGAATTTATGGATTTAAAAGCCAAAAAATTTCTAAATATTTGAAATATTGAAAAAAGAAAAGAAAATAAAAATTATCAACACTTTTTTTATTCATAGTTTTGACAGGAAAATAACTAAGGAAATTTTTTCAATAAATTTTAAAAGGCAATCGAACATATTTCAAGACCAAAATATCCCTTGTCTTATATTCAAAAAATGTTGGATGATTTTAGATAAGTAAAACAAAATAGAAAAAAATGATCGAATTTTTAATTACACAAATAAAGAATAATTAACGTAAGACAAACGATTTACGTATAACAAAGTACCACGTGATCATATTAGTCGCGTAAATCTCTCGTCATAATATAACCTCTTTGCAAATAAATACTGAATAGACGTCAGGAATGTGAAAAAAAGGAGAAGGCAAGATGAGCGATGGATAATTTATTTAATAAGAATTTCAAAGAATTTGACTCTGAAAAACAACACATACTATTTCAACTTTCCTTATATGCTGTGAATTTTTCTAAAATAATATAAAAAATAACGAAGTGCTAAAAATCTTTTACTTATTTTCACTTATTAAAAATAAATTTTCAAAACGTAATTAAAAATAATTTTTAAGATTTTGGAGCACTGGATGTGCTCCAAATATATCCGCGGATTGAATTCCTACGACTGTGAAAAATTCCTATTTGATCTTCCAAATCTGCTGTGGTGGAGGTTTAGTAACGGAAATGTGAAACATTTTTTACTCTCTACACCCCTCACTTTATAATAGCTCTTGCCATCCCTTATGGTTTGTGAATGCTTAACACCATTTAATTAATTCAATACAGATATGTGTAACCCAGTGCTTCATCTCAGGATTAACTTACTCATAATAATTATAACTTTATTTGTAGAAGTGTTTCATAATTAATATTTAAAAGTTAAAATACATATACTTAAAACAAAAAAATATACATATATACATATTTATAAATAATTAATATATGTATGTGAGACACACACACACATTTTCTCTCTCTCTCTCTTTCTCTTTCTTTCTCGCCATATTTAAATATTTCTCAATAAACATTATGTATAAACCAGTAAGTGAAAGATAGTTTCTAAATTTTAGATGTACAAAATATAAATGGAGGTTGTAATATCACCTTTTCTAAATTATTATGTGTACGAGAATAGCGGTACCAAGTAAATTCTACAAAAACTACATGAGCTTTCGATGCTTGTCAGATTCGGGGGAGAATAAGATTCTAATGAGGATTTGATAGATTGTCCACAGAGGAAACAGTCGTTTAACAATGGTTCGTTCTCGACCCTCATAGATCCCCGAGCACGTTGCACGTCAAGTTGACGGATTGACTGCTCGTCCGTTTTAATTGAGTTGTTTGATTCTCGTTATAATAGCTTTTATTTTATGAAATTCATAGTTCTATCAAATTAAGTTATACAAAATACTTATATTTAAAAAACTTTTGATTTTGTGGAATTTATTTATAATTTTGAATGTGTTAATTAACTTAATATTACTTTTATAAAAATATTTTGTTTTTTTATCATATTTACTCGTAATTTTCAAGTGAAGTTTACCGCAATCTGTGAGATTTTGTATTATTTCTGTTGAAAAAGATACAATAAAATTAATTGATAAAAAATTTGTATTATTATATAAGAGAAGTTTTTTATTTTAATTCTATGTATTGAGATACATATTGTGCATTACATCAAAGTCTGAAAAGTGAGAAAAGATGACTGTTGAACAATTGTAATTACATTATTACCATTAAATTTTTATTGTAGTTGCTATTTATATATTATAATACACAAACATATACGAAATAAATGTATTTACATATATAAATAATATGTAATAACTTATATATAATTTTATGCGATATTTTTATCATAATCTCTTATTAAACAGACAAAAATGTGAAAATTATTATTGCATAAAGCAGGAGAGAAAATGGAAGAAAAGAAAAGAGAGAAAGATTTGTTTGAGAGTTTGAGTTTTGCATGTTACGTTTATGCATTATGTCAGAATCGGTTGATCATAAGTCAGAGTGATAAGCAGGATAGTCTATGCCGTAGCCAGCTATGTGACGTGCCGAAACAGGTGGGTTGACAAGGGGAAGAGCTCGGAAATCTCGAGAATGAACCGGAAGCGAGATGAGCTTTATTGTCAAGTCACGCTGGCATCGTGGCCTATCTTTATCTTCTGCAATAACCCCTCTGCTTCAGAAGTTTTCTTTTTTTCCCTTTTATAGATGATCTACACTTGGTTATAAGTACACATTTAAATTTGTAGTTATAAATATAAAGATGACCATATAAAGGAAATAACTCTGTAAAAATATAAATCATTATTGATTGTTAATTATTGAATTATTCTAACAAGATTTGTGAGTGTAATAGATAAATAAAAGAACAATATTAATATACAAAAGATTATTATGATTTATAAAAATATTTACCTTACAAAAAAATATAACATTTATTATATAAAATTAATTATTTATCATAAAGAAAAAAATTTTCTTATATACATAATAGAAAAAAAGTAATAAACGATTTTTGTACAATAACGTTGTTAACAATTAATATTTTGAATTAAAAACTTAACCATTACATTTGTCAATGTGTTTCTCAATTAAGTCTTAAATTTAAAAGTCTATAAAAATTAATGTGACTATATATACATATATAGTCTCTCTAAATTATCTCTCTAAATAAAATCTCTCATATAATCTCTCTAAATTTTTTAGAGTGAAAATCTCACTCGAAATATGGGGTGACACACCAAATCACTCGATTCGAGTTATTTCTCACTCTTATAGAGTGAATTCTTTCACTCTTTATCAAGAAGGGAACATTTTCGCTTTTTATTTTGAAATAAATGTTTTCTTGGAGTGAATATTTCACTTGTAATTGAAGAGTCACTTTACTGCGCCGCCGCGCTCGCCCTCCAGTTAGTGCACGGCGTCGCCGATAGGCAGCTTAACTCTCTCGAGAGTAAAGTGCAGCCGACGCGTGACATAAAGCTCTAGTTTACACCGAGCACTTGGTACGCGTATCAAGTAGTGAATTTAAGCTGATCAGCCAATGATTAAACACATTCACTAGTTATTTACTATTTGATACGCGTACCAAGTGCTCGGTGTAAACTAGGTCAAAGACCCGTGGCGCGATTAAGGCAAGCAAAAATTACTCTCCTTCGTTGCGAGAAAGTGAGGCCCAGTTAGGCCGGCTATAGGTGGGCCACTACCTTCCGAATGAGCGCGGGGGTGCTGAATATCGATGTGGTGCAGGATCGCCACACAATACTTTTACAGAATGAATTTAGACGCGGATAAGGGGTTATATATGATTACGGTTTATTTATTTTAATTGAGTGAGCAATTTACTTCAAGAAAAGTGAAACGCTCACTTCAATCGAGTGATGCATGCACTCCAATCGAAAAGTTCACTCTTATGAAGCGAAAAATTCACTCTAAAATTCAACATGAAAGTGAAACATCCACTCTTATAAAAAGTGAAATGTCACTTTATGTGGAGTAGCAGTATTTTCACTATCGCTTGGAATGAAAATTCACTCTTTTAGAATGACATTTCACTCCAAGAAAGAAGTTTAAAGAGTAAATTTTTATTTTTTGCAAAGCGATTGTACCATAAATAACAGTGATTTAACGTGAATGTGCTAAGTGAAGGTAATATATATCTATCCACAATTGCGGATATTATATCCATTCGAGTGTAATGTCAACCTATAGGAATCTGTTTGTAATTACAGATAATCACTTATTTTCTTGAAAGATCGATACCATCGCATCTCTTGATTTTATAATGTGTAATATATTTTACCGACAAGTTAAAAATTTTGATGACTTAAATCGGCAATACGATAAAGAATGAGAATTAGGGTAAACTCGGGTAAGATAGTATTTTTAAATGAGCCATAGTTTTTTTAAATACAAAAAACATACTTTTATTTTAATTATTTTTTAATAGTGTTTGGTACATTACTTCACTGAAGCTTTATGTAAAACTAGTGACATTAAAGAGAAAACACTTAATAAAAATTTTTTATTATTAAAATATTGAAACGTGAACATCGGCCATCTTTCACAACTTTTAGGGAAAAGACGGCCATAGTATTACAGAACAGTTGGCTATACATTTTTTATGTACTTAACATTTATAGAATAATAAACAAACTTATAATTTTACATATTTAGTGTTTTATTGCCACATATTATCACATATTTAATTTTATTTTTAAACATTTTTAATATTAAACGTTCACAGGTTTAGGATCAATTTGACTCATTGTCATTACTTAAAAAAGGGGGAAGAGATCAAATTAAAATATTAGATGCACAACTTATAATTCTTGTCCTTTTTAATAAAATATATACATAAACACTTACGAAATGTCATGGGCTATCTTGCCCAAATTGTGAGAGAAAGATAATCATAGTATTTATTTAAAAAATAGAAAAGAAAATAAAAAATATAATTACACATTACAATTTACATACTTTTGTTACGTGGGTAAGGTTCATTGCAACAGCACAACTGTAATTTATTTGACATTGTGGCAATTTCTAATGAACACGTGAAAAACTTTGCAGGCAGTCAAAAGTAAAAACGTGATGTGACATCCACAATATCATTATTTTGAATAGTATATGCACATAAACTACAGTAAATACTGATTATCTTTGAAAATAATTACGAGAATACATTATTTAACAATTATTGGACAATATTATAGCCATTGGCCATCTTTTCCGTATGGCCATCATACCCTAACTTATCCAATTGTATTTGTATTGTTGCTATGATGCTAATATAGATCATTGTTAATGTGTAAGATGCAAATACAAATCATTGTTGTCGTGTTACCACGGTTCGGTGATAACTAGATAAAAAGTTGAAAGTTAATAATAAAGTTGAAAAGTTAATAACTTTTAATTTAATTTAGTTAATTTTAAATAATTTAATTTTTAACTTTAACTATTTTTGAAACGTATAAACTTTAACTTATTAACTTTTTTTCTAAATTAAAAATTTTATCTTTAACCAAAAGAAAAAAATTATAAAATAAAAACACATTCCTGCATGAAAAAATATTTCTTTGTTATTTCATATAATTAATATTATAACTTAATTTACAAATAAAATATTAAATATATTTGACGATCGATACTGTAATTATGTTGGTAATCTGAATTAAATAAATTATATAGCTTTTAAATTTAATGTAAATAAAGCTTCTCAAAATTAACTTTTACTTTATCTAAAATTAAAATAATCTTAACGTAACTTTAATTGACAAGAAAACCTCGTAAACCCGAAAATTCTGATTTAAATAAAACTTGACATAAATGTAGAGGAGGTAAATACAAGAATTTAGAAATTTTTCGTTTGAGCTTATAAACGGTTTAAAGGGTTGAAACCACCTTTCAAAAGTAAAGACATTTTAGCTTTTTCTCGATATATCTCGTAAATCAAACGAGATATCAAAAAATATTTTATACAAAAGTTTTACAGTGTAAATACTTCTATTTAACTATGCTATTTATTTTTTGGAAAAAAAAATTAAACTTTTTTTTAAAAAATAAATAGCATAGCTAAATAGAGGTATTTATGCTGTAAAACTTTTGTATAAAACATCTTTTGATATTTTGTTTAGTTTACGAGATACATCGAGAAAAGGCAAAAACCCTGAACTTTTGAAGATGGTTTCAACCCTTTAAACCGTTTATAAGCCCAAACAAAACATTTCTAAATTCATGTATTTACCGCCTCTACATTTATGCCAAGTTTCATTAAAATCAGAATTTTCGGATTTGCGAGGTTTTCTTGTGAGTTAATAATTTATTTATGTAACTTTTAACTTAATTGAATTAATTTTATAAGCCATCAATTTTAATTTAATTTAGTTAAAAAATATATTAATTTACCGAATCTTGCGTGTTGCTGATCATATAACGTTTTAATTCGCTGATTATTTGTTCTTGAAATTTTGTCAACTAATTGTACATATAAGCATTCATGTTGCATTTAATATTGCGATTTGTTTTCGATCGTTAGTAAACGTACAGCCTCTGACAGCCAAACCTGAAAAAACAGGTTATGCGCAGAGTCTGCTGCCAGAACTTGATGCAAGAAAGTAAATAGGTTTCAACAGACTTTGTAATATCTGACAATGTCAGCAAATTGCTGCCAAAAATCGGATAGAATCTGTTGATTCTTTGCAACAGAATACGAGCAGAATCTGCTGACAGGACCTGATGTCGGCAGAAAATAAGCAAGACTTACACGATAGTAATTTAACAACAGATTGATACCAGAAATGCAGCAGACTGCTGTTTTGCAATAGAGGTTGCTCGATTTTTGCTGTTAGTCTGCTGATATAAAATGTTAACAGGTTCTGTCAACAGAATGCTAATAGAATGGCATGGGATGAATTCAGTCTCTTAACATTTTACCTATATTTTTCTGACTGGAATAAATATATAACAATGCAATGCATTTGTTTGTTTAATATGATCATGCTTGGTTATCTAGGTATGAATCCTATCTGTTTCTATGACTGAAGAAAAAAGGTCTTATCCATTTCTGTCTAAAGATGCAGATGGATGTAGCATCCGTATTTATAGATAGATACTGTCTACACTCAGTTTAAGATGTGAAACAGACACGAATAGATCAAAATCGTATCTGTAATTACAGATATCTATAGGTTGAAATTGCAATCAGCAGGTGAATATATAGCATCTATGATTGCAGATAAATATCGTCAGCATATGAGCGTAGAAAATGCAAATCGAAACGGATAAGATTTACTTTCACAAAAGCTAATAAAGCTGATACATGTACAGATTACCATTACAGTTACACGCTGTTCAATTTCTGTCCGCATTTGTAATAGTATTGTTTATAGAAAAGGATAGTAATTGAATTTTTTCTTTAAGTTTGCAGATATAAAGGATAGGATTCCGTTAAAAATTATTAGAAAATCCTATAATTTTCGAATAATTTTACCGTTTTTGACTGTTTTTAACGGAAATTTTTACCAGGGCTGTTACAGAATATATGCAAATGTATTATGTTTGTACACATAACGCTCCCGCATACAAGCTGATAATCTATACTGCAATGGAGATACGAAATTATTGTAGATACGAAATATGTCTCATTGGTTTTTTAAAAACCAATATATCAATTATAAATAAATTATGTAAAAACATTTTTCCATATAAAATTTATAGTGACAGCTGTTAGATTAAGATAGACAACATACTGTTTATTGTTTTGTTATAAATGGAATTTAGATTCTCAGTATTTTTCCGTAAAAATATATTATTAATTTTTTAAATAAAGAACGTTTCAGCAATTCTCTCTTTTTCCTATGGCTTTCTCTATGTAATATATTAAAGACCAATCAAATTCGTGATTTAAGCGGTGATTATTAGTAACGACAATATAATTACTCAAGGAGTCTTTTATATTCCGTTGATTTTTTAATTCTCTTTGTTTCTAGATGTCTTTTTGTTTGTCCTATGTATTATTGATTATAATCGCGACAATTTATTTTATAAACAATTTCGATCTGTTTACAGTCAGTCAATTTGTCTTTTTTTAAATTATTCGATCTTTTTTAGATCGTATTGTGTGGCAAACATCGAGATAATTGTTTAAAATGCGACCTATATTTTTGCTTACATTGTGAACGTAATGAATGCTCATTACTTTTCTGTTGTTTATTTGTTCTCACTGTATTATTTGTTGTGTTCCGGTTTCGTATTTGAGTCTTTTTTAAACATTCTTGTTGATTATTTTTTCTGTTATTTTGTAAAATATTTCTTACTTTATTTTATTTGCGTTGTGAAAACGTTCGTCAGACAATAAAATTGCTTGGTTTATCAAATTAGTGAAATTATATTAATTTCTTACTGCATAAGATGATTCGAAAAGAAATTCATGTATCGGCCCGAAAAAGTTGATTTTCTAAACCAATTAGTTCTTAATTTATTTCTCTCTTTAATAACCGATTCGTTGAGGAAGTTTAATGAATTGTTACTTTCTAACTCGTATATAAATTTCAAACGTGAGTGATAATTGTTAAAAGTATTTAATACGCGATTTAGTTCTCTTCTTGGAAGTATAGTAAATATATCATCGACATACTGTAATAGGTATGCACTTCAAATTCCAAAGATTGTAAACACTGTATTTTTAAGTCTTCCATAAGAACGTCGGCTAATATGGGGAACAAAAGTAAACCCATAGGACTACCGAAAATCTGTTCGTAAAAGTTTCCATCAAAAGAGAAACTGAAGACAAGAGTTCAAAACAATATCAACTGCATGTAGAAATTGTTGTAAATTAAGTTTGATGTTTTTTGTAATATTATTCTACCTGTTTTCAATGCCTAATAGAACTTCCTTGGGAATATTAATGAATAATGCAGTTACATCGAAGGAAACCAGTACTTCGTGCGGCTGTATCGGTTTTTTGATTTAAGATATTCACTATTGACCAGCTCTCCGTAATGTAAGTTTAAATTTTTCGAGGCTTTTGTTGTCCCTCAACTCTACTATGATTTTGTCGGTGAGTTCTAAGAGCAAGTTCTCTCCGTGTATAGGTACACATTTTACATGTACTATTCATATAGAGATATTTTGTATTATATACAGTCTGTTGTTAACTAATATAGAACTATTTTTGCACATGCTAGTATAAAAAAATAAACTTACTAATAATTTCACTGACTCAAATTTCTCGTTCCTAAAGTACGAATCAATCGATAGCGTTCATTTCGTTCGGCTTTAAGTCGGTGACGTCACGTTTACTCTCACCACGTGTAGAAGGTGGAGAAAGGAAAGATTCGGCGATGCCAGCATCTTTCACTTCTGTTGACGATGTAAGTTCGCGGTGCTTGATGACGCGGCACATAGGTTGTACTTACATAGAGATACGTGACACACACACACACACACACACACACACACACACACACACACGCACACGCACACGCACACGCACACGCACGCACACGCACACGCACACGCACACGCACACGCACACGCACACGCACACGCACACGCACACGCACACGCACACGCACACGCACACGCACACGCACACGCACACGCACACGCACACGCACACGCACACGCACACGCACACGCACACATGAAAACTAGAAAGTGTCTTCTATTAGTAATTTTTATATCAGTTAAAAATAAAATATTAAACGTCAATATTAACCTTCACATTTATTTAATAAGACATGTTACATTAAGAATTTAACTTTTTTTTTAAAGAGTAACATTAGTGTGACTGCTTCAAAAAATCGCAATTCTTTTTATTGCTAAAAGTGTTCTTTAACATCTCAAGAATGATGCATACAATGCATAAGATATATTAATCTTATGTGGGGAAAAAATTTTTAAGTGCATCAAATGCAATTAATTTGAGACCCAACTCATTATCAATGCCGCTAAACAGATAAAATAAGCGCTCCATGCATTTTTATGTTTTCTAGATAAAAAATATTGAATACCAAGGCATGAAACCTTATTAAAAGTACTAGAAGAACAATCTAGAAAAACAATTATAAGGACCAGGCATCGCAGATTAGAGATAATTTTGAATTGTCATAGCTAAATTGTAACTTAAAACTTTAAACGCGTTTTTTTCGAAACCATGTTTTTAAATCGGCTTGCAGAACTGAACAATTTTCATTTGATCGACTTGAAATTTTAACTATAGCTTCACAATACCATAATCTAGCGAAGTACCTGAGTTTTTTTGGATACATTAAACAGTTTTTCCATAATTTAACTTCTTTGGCCAATTTTTTAGCAAAAAACGAAAATATTTTTTTAAAACGTCGCCATTTTTTTTAAATTTAATATTTCTTAATAATCTCTGGTACTTCACTAACAAATATCATTTACTTTAAAAATCTCGTTGATTTTTTGCTGCAGGTGCATTTTTACGGCAATGATACAATGTCGTAAAAAAGAGACTTTAACTTTAACACTCCGTACAGCCGCCATTTTATTTTTAATTAAATAAAAAAAGTTTTCGTACCTTATATGGAAAATATAACCTATGACTTTAATTTGTTACATTTCATTTTATTTTCCCCTCAAAAATTCATAAGAACACGTATGATTTTGAAAAGGTCACTCTAGTGTTACTCCTTAAATTTCGATTCGCTATGTTCACTATTTTTAAATTTTGATTCTAATATATTTGGATTTTGCGATCTCAAAAATCTCAGAATACTTATTTTTATAAAAATCGTAAAAAGATAAATCAATTTTTAAAAATATGCACTATATAATACACATTACATGCAACATTACATGATACCATATATGTCTTTTTCCATGGGTATGTATATGTATCATACTGGCAAGAGGCTAAATTAATAAACACAAGTATAATACGACTTTTGTCCACATATTAAATTTAAAAAATTACTGTTAATAAGTAAAATTTTTGAAATATATTTTGAGAGAAATTAGAGTATAACTTCATTACAAAGATTGGCAGAACATTTGCTTTATATACTTTTCTTCATACTATTTACTTTTATGTATTTGAATTTACTTCTAATTATTTATATTAGTATCTAACATAAATAAGTGTCTATATTATTGTGTTTCTCATCTAGTAAGTAACATAAATAATATAAAAATAAGAAACATAAAATTAATCTTTTTGAAACATTAATTTTATGTATAAGATATAATGAAAATTATAAAAAGAATATTAGCTAATGAAGAAAAAAACAAATCTCTTATTCTTTTTTTAATATTATTTCTTACTATAATTAAAAAAAAAAAAATTAATCACAAAAGATCAACTCTTTCAAAAGACATATGTTGTTATTCTTCTGAGTGATTTTGACGAGGTTTTAACCGTCGCTCGTGCTTTGTTGAAAAGTTATAATCAAAATAAGTTATAATCAAAATAATTTTAATATAATTGTGAGTTTAATTCTATGGTTTGAACTTTATCTTATGGGTTTTCGACATTGCACGCAAAGCGAGATCCGCCTCCACATTCCCCTGCTACAGGGCGAAACAATGTCCACGCTTGTGTTCCACATGGGTTTTTGTTTACCTTTTATACTAGTCTACGCAAAACAAAATTATTTTATTATTATTATTATTTCCATAATTTTTTTTTTAATGTACATCTTATTTATAAAACCTTTCTTTGAAAACCCATAAGATAAAATGTATTATACAGCATTTTTTGTTATGTACATGGAAAGTCATTCTTTACGTTTCTTTTTCGTTTGAAAAATCGATTTCCCTGAACAATTTTCTCACGCAAATAATTCATTATTTCACAATTTTTGTCTTCTTAATAGATGACGTAAACCGTGCAGCAAACTTTTCTGCACTACTTTTTTGTGCACACTTACCTCATTTTTCGCACGCTTGCTTTTATTATTAAATCACTAGATTTATAAAGTACCGCAAACTATCTTCGCATTTTCCGTTGGAGGAAAAATGGCGGCGGTTCTCTAACCTAAGCTGATTCTAACTCCGATATAACGAACTGCGCGCATGACGTAGTTAAAATCAGATTAGGTTAGAAAACCACCGCCATTTTTCCTCCAACGGAGAATGAGAGAATAGTTTGCGGTACTTTATAAATTTAGTGACTTTATTTATTATTATACTCGCACGCCATCTCGCGACACGTACACGGTAACGTATATGAACTTTTGTGAAATTATCGACGCTTCGTCGCTTTTGCGAACCTAACCTAACCTTAGCTAACCTATCACTTCGTATCACTTAAAGACATTAGATCGCATCATATCAAAGTCGCGTTAAAGAAGTCGATACACAATGATACGATTAATCAGTAATAAAACCAAAAATGAATACCAAAAACCTGAATATCGTTATAATACCTGAGAGTGACAGCAAACTCACACCTCCAGAGATCCAAATTGCAAAAATCTTTTGCCACAAAAGTCAAAAGAAAAATATTTGAATATATACAACAAAGGTAAATATTATTAAATATTTTGTATTATTCATTACAAAATTATTTAAACATTTTTTTATTTATGTGGGAGTCTCCCACAAATAAAAAAAATCCTTCCGCTTTCCTCTCTGAATCTGCTCTCGTCTCACTTTCTATGCATTGTAATAAAAAATATGTGCAACTCGTGCAGTTCTGTTATTGTGCATATGTGCGAACTTGCCTTCGGTTTGTGCGTTTACTTCCTGCACTTGTGGGCAATAGTCGACTTTCTTGTTACACGATCCACTATTTTTTTAGTCTACACATTTACTATTAATTTTTCGAATTTTTCTCATATATAATGTTCTTCCAGACATTATGTTCTTCAGATTTAAAAAGTGGCGAAATATATTGTTTACTTAATTTCAATAATAAATTGAGATTAAATGCATTTAGTACTCTACAGAATGTATCATTCTTGTTTATATATTGATATTTTTATATACATATTCTATATTGATATTTTTTGTAACGGTAATATCTGTGGGACAAGCGATACAAATATAATTTCTGATCTAATGACCCAGAAGAAAGCCCTGACCTAGACGGATAATCGGCTCGTGAGAGACGATCGATATCTGCTAATCAGATCAAACTACCCTACTTTATTTTACTGCGTACACTTTTTCACGACCGGCGCAAGTTCGACGCACTTTAACTTTTAAATTCAACTAATTCTATTAAAAATTACGCACGTCATAATTTATATTTACTTGAATATGCGTAAATTTGTTATTAAAACTTTAAAGGTTTCTTGAAAAAAGGTTGATAATTTGTTCAATAATAGTTTGTATAAAAACGTGCAAAAAAGTACTTTTATAGTTTTTTTATGATTCTTATAATCATGATACGTAGTGTGCACGTGCTTTTTGTAAATAATAAATATTGAGCAATGTTTTTCACAATATTTGTCATTGACCACAGTATCATTGAGGAACAAATAAAAATAAATTTCTCAACATAGTAGTAAAATGCATTTTTATTAAAGTTAATATCAAAGAAAGTTACTTTTTGGAATAATATATACTTAGAAAAGGCAAAATAATTAGTTTTCAAGAAATAAGGGAGTTCCAATTTAGGAAACTTCCAAATTCGGTATCTTTCCCCTACTATTGGAAGTGTACTTGTATTCATACAAAATTGCCAACATTTATCTTCCTAGGCAGCGCAAATTTTCTATTATGCATTTTGAAAAATATTAATTGTTATATTAATCATGTTACCATATACATACGACACGTGTACATGGATCTTTATCTCGTGGATGGTTTTTCAGATATGACACATCCGTTTGGAAGGCGTGCCAAGGCTAGGCCGTATAGGACTTGGACTTTTTCTTTCCATCGGTTTCTTCTTCCATCCTTTGTCATTCGTGTCACTGTACATTGGAACCTTATGGCCGCCTGTGGACTGTGGGGAAGAAGCGGCTAGTTCCTTCCTAGGCGTATACCGACTGGTGATTTAGTGAGATCCGATCTGTGAGTGGAACGGCCGATCAGCTGGACCATAAATATCAGGTGTTTTTTGCTCGCATACAACATACACACATACATGTACACTTCTTGCTCGAGTAAAATGAGATCTCCCGTAAAAGAGAGAGAGAGAGAGAGAGAGAGAGAGAGAGAGAGAGAGAGAGAGAGAGAGAGAGAGAGAGAGAGAGAGAGAGAGAGAAGCAGCATTCGGTTTCTCGTTATCTTCTTACATTTTCTTCGGTTCGCGAGACAAAAGTCTATATAGAGAGAATGTTTTTATAAAATTTGTCATCAAAATTATGGTAATTGTGTTACAACATAGATTTCAAAGAGTTTTACTGCATTTAGTAAAATTTATTTGTACGGCACAAGATCTTGCAACTACTTTACAGGAACATTGCAATTTTCGTATTGAAGGCAATGTTTCGAAAGCATCATTAAAGGGGATATTAAAGTTGTCTTGTTTTACCAATTAAACGCGATTTTTTAAATTATATTTAGATGTAAAATTTTTTTTCATAATTAAAATATTAGGCATCAATTTTAATTTAAGCCACTTAATCGAGAACAAAAAAGATTTTTTTAATCTTCTTAATTTATTCCTTAATATATCATTTATTATAGTCAAAATGTGGCAATAATTGCTGCACACAAAAACTTTACAGTCTGTGTATAAAATTGGAATAATCTTACAATTATATGTAAATTACACGAAAAAACAACGTTGAGTTTTTAGAATTAAACTTGAATACTGAAAGATTAGAGTGCTTGATAATTTGTGTGTTTACATGCATGAGATATTGATTTAATATGGCATATTTATTCGTAAATCGTACAGGAGGAGGTGGTAATATGGCCACTCATATTATCTCCGTTATTAGCTAACAAATTCTAGTAATTATTTATAATCTTATTTGTTTAGCAGCCTACCGTTATATAGTGACGCTAATATGACAAAACACAATAGTCAACATTTGTTATAACGCATTTTTACTTTCAAGAATTTCGGAACTTTTTAAGGTGCATTTTAACATTTAAAAGGGCATATATGTTTGGAGCTACAAAAAACAAGGCATTTTTCATGAATTTTTTTCAGTGTCAAGAAACAAACTATAAAAATGGAACTTTTTGCACAATAAAGTACACCTTTTGTAGTTCTCATACAAATTTTATTACAATGATTTTGTTAAAAAATCCCTTCGCTTCACTGTCGTGTAGCCAACCGTGCATGTTTCTACGGTGACAATGATTTCTTCTTTCCTGTTTAACCAAAATACAACATCTTAAAGAAGAATAAATTTCCTTGTTGTTGTATCCAATTTTTAAAATTCGACTTTTTTCTATTTTTTTAACAAACAAAAATAAATTTTTTGCCATTTTAACTTTAAAAACACTATTTTGTTTAAAATTCAAATTTTAAAAATCAGATTCGACAACGATAAGGGAAGTTATTCTTCTTTAAGATGTCGTTTGGTTTATATATTTTGGTTGAACAGGGAAGCAAAAATCATTGTCATTGTGAAACATGCACGGTTGACTTCACAACGGTGGAGCGGAGGGATTTTTCAACAAAATTATTGTAATAAAATTTGTATGAGCATTACTAAACGTGTACTTTATTATGCAAAAAGTCCCATTTTTACAGTTTGCTTTTTGACTCTGAAAAAAATTCATGAAAAATGCCTTCTTCTTGTGGCTCAAAATATATATGCCCCTTTAATACTTCCTTATTATTTTTAACTTAAACGCATTATCACTCAAATGTATGTGCACTTGTACATTTTCTTATTATTTAACTCTTTATTTGGCTGTACATATTTTGAGTTATATAAAATTAAACAATGATATAGGATTTTGCTAATATAGTCATCTAAGCATGCTGGTAATATGGTCACTTTCGAGATTTCCAATCGAGAGAATTCCTTGATAAATCGATTGTCGCTGTAGTGTTAACCAATAATTCACATAACATATATGCTTGCGACAAAAAGAAGAGATTACGTGTTAATGCATATATTATGCAATATTTTATTTTTTTCTATAATTATCTAAAAATATATTTTAAATGCGTTTCACTTAACGTTTGCAAGTATTATTTGTCCTTGTTTAATATTTAATAAACAACAAGGATAAAATAAATCTGCGGTTGTTACGAGCGTTAGAGTACATAAAGTTTTTTAAATTTAAGTTAACAATGAATAACAATTACCTGTCTTTACCTAACAATTTAATTATTTTACATAATTTTTTAACAAAATACTGTGTTTTTTTAAAATAAAATTAATTTTTTACATATATTTTTGTGGTGGCCATATTACCATCTCTGTTTTTCTTCAACCCATTATGCAGTGCCGCTACATTTTTATACATAATATGTGATATAGTAAATATTTCATAATTTTATATCTAAAATATAATAAACAACACTTTGATGAATATAATCGTTAAGTTTCAATTTAAAATATTTATTATTAACAAAATTATTAGATAAAAGATAAGTGGGTGACTATATTACCATCTTCTCCTCTAATGCATCGTATGCATATTGTAAATCGTGTAAGTCGCTGTTCAGTAAAATTGGTTCGGTAAAATTGACGACTTTAGCATTCTCTTAAAATATTAATATATATATACATATGCAATATAATTTTGATATATATAATATTAAAACAGTATTTGATTCATAAAAATAAATTGCTAAAAATTTATGTATAAATATTTAGGTATGCATGCACATTTTTTAATTTAACAAGCTCATAAGTAATTTTTTACAAGATCTTATATTGCATTTGAGCATGGATCTACTAAATACAAAGTGATTTTGTAAAAATGCTTACTAGTAACAATGTTCACAATTAAACAATTTTGACTTAAAATGCAATTTAATTTTGTAATATTGTATTCAATATTGTTGTAAAGTTTTTAATGTGACTATAAGACATTCTAAAAGTTACAATATTATGTAAACTATGAACTATAGCTGTGGAGTGTATACAAGTACCAAAAATTAAAGAACAATTATATAAGTAAATTCACAAATTGCGCTATTAATAATATATTAACATATATTATAGTATATATTTGTATATATATTATTATGTACAATATACAGATTCCATTTAGGTGATTTCAGTTAATTCTTTATTGCTCCCATTTGATAAATACATTTTTTAGAAGTTTTTAACAAAAATTGTTATGAAACAAAATTGAGAAAATAATCATACTAATACAATGTTGCAATAAAATATTTCTAAAATGTTTCTGTAATCTTGCTTGTATGGATATATTATGAAATTGTGCTGTATGAGTAATCACACTATTTTATATTTTTATTTAAAAAAGTTTTATTAAATTATATTAATACTTCAATAATCAGATTTTATTAAAATTTGTACTGAATTTTACTCAAAGTACAATAAAAATTTTCAAAGTTCTATGACTATCATAATTTTGAGGATAAATAAAAAAATTCTCTTCGCGTATGTGGAGTATATGTATAGTCTTTATAATTATTTTGTTTTGTTGTATGTAAAATAAAATTAAGGCTTGCAATATCCAATTATTTGCGGTGCCATCAATATTTTTATAATTAAGCGCTTCCCTTGGATAACACTGTATATCATCTATTTCGACAGTATAATAAAGAATAATTGTAACTATATTTTTAGGTAAAAAATGTTTTTCGCGGCAGTCTTTCACTAAAAATTAATCAAGTCATAAACTAAATAAGAATAGTATCAAAATGTAATTTAAGAGAACTCAAATCTGTTATATTGCGTTTGTTAGAAACGATTTTGCAAGCATTGCATTTCTTATTGCAATTAAAAGTTGCAATTAAAGTCAAATTTCTTCAAGAGGGTACGCGTTGAAAATTATGTACAGTATAGCAGTTGGCACTTTAATTTCTTGAAAATTCAGTGCTAAGACTCAATTATTTACTCGATTATAGTTATCATCGCGTGAGAAACGCACGAGAAGAGAACCTGCACGCTCCTTTGGGGAACCTAACTGCACTTTTATAGCGCTTTTCTCTTGACTTTAAACGAATAATTTTTATCCACTAAACTGCGCGCCACCGCTGCTGTCGCTTACCACGCATTCCACCCTTCCGATTTTGCCCTTGTCGTTCCGAGCGACCCCTCGTAAAATTAAGTCAAACAGCCACGGGGTGCCGGGGTGTGTGCCGTTCGCTTTTCCGCGTTACGTTCTCCGTTCCCGTTAAGAGGAATTCGTGCGACACTAGTCGCTTGCTTTTGCGAACGGCCAATAGGGACGGCGTGTGAATCATTTGTAGTGGGTAACAATGATGATGTCTTCACAAAAGTCAGATGCACCAGGGAAATTGTAACAGCTACTTATTATTATGGTTTTACTCTTGTGGCTTTTCTTGCGTTTTTCTCGCGAAATTGAAGACCGCCTCTGTATTACAGTGATTGCAATACCAGATAAAATAATATTTTGTTAATTAGCAATGTGGCTAATTTGGCATTTTATATGTATAAAGAGATTAAAATCGATAAAGTTACATTATAAGAATATCTCAAATGCATTATATTAGATCTTTATTTTATAATTTATGGTATATTAATTTTAAGAAAAAAATCTAAATTTTTTAAATACAAAAATTCCAGCTGAAATGTTGCAATGTTGCTAAAATATTCCGTACTATATAGATAGCTGAATCCAACCTATAGCACAAAATATAACATTATTACTTTCCGAGACAATATTGCCCGCTATGTTTAATGACGTGTATGAACATAAATACAGTCTAGCTTTAAATTTTGTCTTCGAAATTTAAACATATTGTATTTAACTATAATACAAATACATTCTAATTAATAACATATTTTTTAAAAAGGACTTTCGGATATATGCCGCGTCTTGGTACATTGTTGCGCATATGTTGTAAGAATCGGCGCAATACTGTAGACTTGTAGAGCGGCATGTATCCAGAAGCCCTTTCTATTAGAACATCCATGGCCGCAAATGCTTTAAATCTAAAACATATTTTTAAAAATATCTTTTAGTAATAAAAATAAAGTTTTAAAAGTAAATTATTTAAAATGCTCGGCTTTATCTTTGTGACACAACTGCAGACGTTTAGGTCAATCGTTAATCACGTATGATTTTTGGTAAAATTTTTCTTTTTCAATTATGTTTTATTTGAAGAAATTCATGTCTGTGTTTTGTATAGATCGTTTTTTCCACACCACTGTTTGTAATTAATGAAATTCAAATCAAAATTGTAGAAAAATTAACCGTTAGTTATGATAAAGAAATAAGAAACCATTTCCGCACTTATGCTTTCACTTATAGGTAATGCCATACTTGTTAATCAATTTGTAAATAAGAATAAATGACGCTTACAAAGACGCTGTGAACGCTAAAGCGAGCGCGCTAAAGAATACTTTTTTCCAAATTTTTTCTAGTTTATTTGTTAGATTGAATGATCACGTTTTTTTAATCTTAATGATTAATTGTAAACTTCTTTCTTAATGATTAATAACTTAGGAAATATAACTGCAATATAACACACATATGTTATAGATATCACATTTGTATATTTATATTATATTGCAGTTATATTAGTAATTTACTGGGAATATTAATCTTTTCAGTATACATAATCCCTACAGACATCATGCACAAGGTAGACTTTTAGTAAATAATACCTATAGATGACATGTACTCTGTAGTTAATTATTTTTTGCAAATATTATTAAGACTGTCAAAAAATGATTTCCTAAGAGTTTTCAAGTTGATTTCAAATTTCTAATCGGAGTTTCAAAATTTACTAATAAAAATGCAAAATGGTGGATTTGAAAATAATAAAATTTTTAAGTATTTTATGAAACAATTGTAACAAATTTTCAAAAATAGCTGTATTAACATGTTTTGTGTCATGGAGTACACGCAGAATTTTCATTCAGGCCATTTAATATTTTAATTTTTTATAATTTTTATAATTAAAATATCAGAAGTATAATCGTGAAATATTTTTTAATATTATGCATAAATACGTAAGTATTATATAATGTATAGTGCAATATTAGTACTGTGGGTCTTTTTAAATTTATGCTGTGATCAGTTTTTCGACTTGAAATATCGAATATCATTACTGCAATTTTTAATTTTTTGTTTATTTAATATCTATCCATTGAAATCGGTCAACTGTTCGTAAAATTTTGTTGTTTTTGAAATAATTGTTTTCGAAAATGCAAGTGCGTAGAAATATAATTTTTTTTTCTTTGTTATTTTATAGAAATTAAAATTTTTATTTTATTATACAGTTAATAATTACAAATATTGCTTAATATTATTTTGATTGTTATAAATAATGACAATTTATGATATATTTATTAATTATTAATTAATGTTTGTATGACACAATATTTTTTAATTTTATAAAATATTTAAAATTTTATTTAAATATATTAAAATTTTAGAGAATGTTATTAAACAAATTTATAATAAAGATACTTTATTATTGTCGTGTTTTGCACTTTCTATATACATTGAACCTTCAAATTTATAATTGATAATAATAATGTTTATAACTTTAATTTATATGCAATATATTTTATTTTATAAATATAATAGCCATGCTACGTGGGCCATCAATGATAATTTTCAGTACTTTAAATGTCTTTTGTTTTGTGTTTAAGTGAAAAAGTTTTTGAATGAAAGTCTGATATAGATATGAATTGGATGTTCAATTTATAATGTTCTCAATTTTATAATTTTAGTGGAAAAGATGGATTTATTAAATACAAGGGAGTTACACGGGATATCATACAATTGGTGTAGTCTATAACTGGTTTTACGTTATGTTTTAGCGTTGAACGATAAATTAGGTTTAATTACTGAAAGGATAATGAGAAGACATAAAGAGAAAATTTCTATTTCTAACATATAGTATAAAGGACACATATGCAAAATTGTTTAGACACAAAACATGTTAACATAGATAATTATGTAAATAAATAGTTTCATTAGTTATTTTATTTTACATATAAGTTGCCCATGTTTTCATTGCTGTTTTTGCCAAAATTACAAAAGGTAACAATAAAGTTTAAAAAATTTTATAGTTTGTAGATACTTTTTACCTTTGAAGAGCCGTGATCATCTTAAATCAATCTTAAAATCTTAAAATCAATATCATATTTTGCATTCAAATATATAGTTTATATATTACACACACACACACACACACACACACACACACACACACACACACACACACACACACACACACACACACACACACACACACACACACACACACACACACACACACACACACACACACACACAGCAAGATATTTTTAAAGTAAAATTTTTATAAGTTAAAAAAATATTTTGCAGTTTTCTAAAAATTAATATCATGTTACTATAAATAATTGCTTATTCTATTTTTTCACTTTAACTATAAAATTCATGTATAGATTTTCAATAAATACTAAAAATGCCAGTAATTAAAACACATTATTATTTCAAATTTAAAATAGCTGATATTTCAAATAATGGTATTGCAATCATTACATATATTATATTTTTGGCGAATTTATATGTTTTTATAAAGAACGAGAGATCTCTTTTAGCTACTTTAAAAAATTCTTAATTCTGTTTTTAAAAAGTTATATTTGGTAGCCTAGCCGACATCGAATATAACATTTATGTTATACCGTCTAATATAATATAGATGAAATGCTATATAATATATATTTCGTGTAATATCTTATCGTGTAATAAGATGCTATGTATAGCATCTATATTGTATAGCATTATGTAAGATATAACATGTACATACATGTTATATATGCCATTGCATCTGTTATATTTGATGTTTGCTGGGACAGTTATAATTTTAATTTATTATTTTAAATTATGAACTTCTGGTGATAATAGAGCAATATTAGAAACCCTCTAGGGGCCAGTATATTTGCAGCATTTATTTTCACGCGTACACTCTAAAAAATGATGGTATTTCAGAAAACATCGTGTGGATAACTAAAAGATATCTTCAAGAGATTTCAGAAGTCTAAAAGACATCTTAAAAGATATTTTTAAGATATTTGTCACATAAAATGCCTTTTAAATTTCTAAAAGGAATCCTCATGTGTATTTGAATATGTATTTGAAATGTGTGAAATATTTTTCAGCGATTATCTTTTCAAAATTTTTCGAAAAATACAAAACATCTCAAAACATCTTTTAGAAAAAAAATCTTTTTATTTATGTGAGATGGTATTGATTTCAGATAGTAGTGTAAATTTAATACTATTTTATGTTTATATAGTTTTTACTTGATATTTATATTATGACATGTTGATGTTTATATTAACACTAACTGGTGAAAAGTGCGGGAGATTTGAGCGAGAAAAACAAGCGATCGTGCGGAATAAAAAAAGAAATGATTATCTCGATCAATACCTAAATATACACTTATAAAAAATTTGTGCACTACTTTTAACGTCATCTAAAAGTTCTACCCTCAAGATATGTGAATTAAATATAAACATTTATATACTAAACTGTTAATTTGCCACAAGTCGTGAAGGGTTTTCATAGTTTCCGACCTGATTAAAAAAAAGCTTTCCTAAGCAAAAAAAATTATTTTTTAATGTAATCTCTTTTTAACTCGATATGATTACTTATGCTAATGTTTTTCTAGATCTTTCATACCTTCAATAAAAAAATTTTTGTTCAAATTACAAAAATAATCATTGTTCCAAAAAAATGTGTAAAATTTATGCGCATGCGCGAAGCAAGGAGACTCAGACGTAGAAAAAAAAAAGAAAACGTCCAATTGTAATATTACAATTACTTTATTTTTTCAAGTAGTCTTTTAGATGGCGCTAGAAACACAGGTCCAAATTTTAACAAAGTGTCAATCCTGAAATAAGCATCAAATTGTGAAAATTATAAAACACCATCAATTTTTAAAGTACAAATATACAAGAAATCCAATAATAACGATCTTTCATGGGAGTAAAGCGGGTAAACTGAGCAAAAAATTTTTATTTGTAAATTTCAAAAACTAATACGATATTAATTAATAGAAGCTTTAAATTAGTGTGTCCTTGATTAAAGAAAAAGATATATCAGCGCAACGTGTGTTTATTACTGTTAGAAGAGATGTTTGATGCTGTACAGATGGCATAATTATAATTATGCTTCTGCGTAGCTAATAGATCTGTTCGTGCTGCTTAAAATCTCTAAAAATGTTTGTACTTAAAAAGAAACCAATATACATTTAGATGTTGGAAAAAAATGAAGATTTTAAATGCAAAAAATGCAAGCACCACGAACAAGTTTAATGTCGGTCATAAATACGTGGTTATTTGATAATTTTTTATCATTAATATCTTATTATTTCGATGTTTGCAAATTGGTAAACATTCTCTTTACTCGGTTTATTGCCAGACATCTTGTGTAAGAATATATTAGTACTCGAGATCTATATAGTGTTTAGTTACATTTAAAAACAGAAAATAGAAATGTATATAACATTGTTGATTAAATAATACTTTTTATTATAAAAAAAGACTAGATATCGAAAAATATAAAAATATCATTAGAAGATATTTTTGTGCCAAATCAATAAAAGCTGTATTTTTTAAATAACAATGTATGCATTAAGACCATGTGGCCCCTAGAAGGTAAACCGGAAGAAATACCACCGTAAAAAAATCGAGTTTTATTATCGCGCGCGCGCGATCAATATATTTATCTTTGATAGATTTATTTCTTATTGTTTTAATAATTTTGTGTTATGTTTTAATACATCTTTATTATATACAAATATTTTTATATCTTATTTAATATTCTTGTTGTTTAGTAAGAAACAAATCGAAATAATTGTTATATATTTACATGTTATATGTATAATTAGTTTCTTGCATAAATGTCAGGGTCGCATTAATGTTGGGTTGAATGTCGCAATGAATAGAGTATGTTTATGCTGATAACAAGCACATATTATTACATCTAGACATATTATTACCTATCTTATTTGTAAATACTCTTAATATCTGAAAAGGTGTTAAAAGGAAGGAAATACATTACGTTGGTAAAGTCTATCTATATAATTCGTACAAATTTGCGCAACGTAATTTATTCACCTTGATGTATCCAAGGTACAAATTTGTAAGCTTTTGTTTGCAACAAAAATCTTGCAAAGTTATGTAGAAGAATATTTGTTATTATCAAAATACGCAATAAAGAAATGGAAGAGTAAAAAAATTTATTTTCACTTTTTAAAATCCTGTATACGTCCCATATATAGCATACTTTATCCAAGAGATGCTCTAAGGATCTTCAGAGGATACTTCAAGAGTGTTTGTACATTTTCAGAACGTTCCTAGGACGCCTTTAGATAAAATGTGCTACATTCGCATAATAATACGCACACACAAACATATATTATATATAAGTATACCAAATATAATATACGCACTCATACATGTATTAAAATATGGCATATAAAATTATATAATTTTATCCTGAATTATAAATTGGGAATTATAAATCGTTAAGGCAAAGGAGGAGGGTCAATATGCACGTTTCATGTCCGCTCAGGATTTTCAAAACACAACTTTTTTTATTCTATGATCATTAGGAATATCAAAAATAGCCAGGCAAAAAAAATTCATCCATAAAGTCAAAATTAATTACTAGTTTAGATACACCAGAACATCTAAGCCCTTTTTATAATTAATAAGTGACTTAAAAAATATTTTTGCTCTTTACTACTTTGTTATTATATTAATATCATTTTAAGTTACAACATTGTCAACCTTTATCAAGAGTAAAGATGAATATAGTTGGTTATAAAAATTAATTTTTTATTATTTGAACATAAGAGTACTCATACTTATAACAAACATATCACTATACTTAAGTCTATATTTAAGTCCCTACACCGTAATTAAAATTTAATATGACTTTAATAACGACTTGGTATTTCATAATAGTAACGAATTAATTTTTTTAATCAGCTGTATTCACCTTTATTGAAAGTTAACAATATTGTAATTTAAAATAATATTAATATGATGATAAGGCAGTTATAATTAGCGAAAATATTTTGTTAAGTCACTTATTAATCATAAAAAAAATACTATAGTGTTTGGTATATTTAGATTATAATTATTAATTGTATAATAATTAATTTTAGCTTTCTAAATGTTTTTCTTATCTAATGGCTAATTTTAACATTTCTAATAATCATATAATACAAAAAAATTGTTTTTTGAAAATTACGGGAGACACAAAAACACGCTTATTGACCCTTATTCTTTGAATTTTATAGTAAAATTTTTATTAGTTGTGAGTTCAATACGTTTGTATAATTAATGCAATTTTTGCGTATTTACTTAATTAATATATTATAAAAATAAATTCATTTATTTTAAAAAATTGCAAATTACATTGAAATTTTATTATCTTTAAAATATTTTAATTCTCTTTAATTCTAAAATTTTGTATTTAAAATTTAAACATTCGAAATTATGAATGCGATGAATCATTGATTAATTCGGTGAATTGTTTCTGTAAAATTGACAAATTGTAACTATACATTATTATAACTACTTAATATTTTTATATGTCTTATTGTTTATTTATTATTACAATATTTGATGAATGCAATAAATGAATGAATCAATAAATATTGAAAAAAGGTTTAAAATATAAACTCGTATGTCTCATAAGTTTGATGCGAATATCGGGATTTCGAGTCTGATTCGACATTGAGTTATAAGAACGTTCATGGGGACACAACGCGAATGTTCTCTTTCGTTTGGTTCGGAATTACTTTTATCGTCGTGGCGGAGAGAAGCAGACGGTGATTTGATTTACAGTCGTTCATGCGAATAGCGACTAGGAAGGCTTGGTGTATTTGTCTGACGTCAGGGTTGATCGCATTTTCCGGCATTACGCCGGTATAATTCCTTCCTTTTTTTCCTTTGCCTCTTTGCACATCGGCCACCAACCGTCAACGTGATTGACGAGTGATATCGTTAACAGTTTTAAGATTCCCTTCCTTCCTTTCCTACCCGTCTCGTTCCCTTCTTTATGACGGCGCGTGCGATCTACCGCGAAGATTTCATTAGTAGTTATTCCCATTCCGTACGCGAGAATTTCGCATTCAATGTGTTACTTCAAGCATGCCATGTTATATAACGTGTTATAATAATAAGTAATTTTGTCTTAATTATTTGAGTTTTTTAAAAAATTACAAAAACAAAATTTATATTATATTTTATTATAAAAATTTTGATACTTGAGATATGTAAATGAATTCAGTGTCTTTGGATTTAAAACGCCAATGACGCTACGGTTCAAGTTGGATCTTGGCATTTTTTCCCTGTTTTACCTGTACTCACGTAGGTTATACATAAAACAGATTACAGTTTAACATCGGTTCCAAATTGAAAAGATTTTGAGGTACAGAATACGCTTGATGGCCTGCTATTCCATCGAAGAGAAAAATAAACGTATTAAATTGAACTCTGAATCTTCAGCATAAACAGACCAGTATGCTAAACCACGACCTCAAACCTCAAACCTTTGAAAATTAAATTTATCTACTTCAAATTATCAGTTTTCAAATTAAAATATTTGTTCACCTTACAGCAATTTTAATCTTTAAAGATAGGACTTACATACTTTTGAACAAAATATAATTTATGTTATTGTTGGAAGATGTTATTGTTTTCTAAAGACTTTCGGGATCGTTAAATTTGATTCTGCCCTCAGATTTCTAAAATTGAAATTCAATATAAGCCAAATTAAAAAATTGGATTATTATAAAATTCAATTTTAAAAAGTTTTTAAGCTTCTTAAATTTAAATGTAATCTAAAAATATCAAAATTTAAAAAAGTAGTAACTTATAAGGAGAGTAATCTGTGTCATAATCAGAGTTTGGAAGTTAATGTGCTTGTCCGTCCCACTAGACTAGCTTCAAATAAGCTTTAAATAAAACAAAAATGCAAACATTTATTTAGCAAAAGTTATAAATTTCTTACAATTAAGTTTTAAAAAAAATTAGATTATTTTCTTAAATTCTTTACTTTTTGGGTTTGAGTAAAGCATTATTAAATTATGCCGGAGATGACATTTTATGAAAATCAAGCGAGCAGTTTACAAAATTAAAAGAAGTATCCAAAGCACGAGGACATCTAAGTATGTGTGATTAAATGTTAAAATATACCTTAAAAAATTTTCAAAATTCTCGAATGCAAAAGTGTCTTACAACAAATGTTGACTGTTACGCTTTAATCATATTTTACTCATATTAGCGTTACTATATAACACCAGACTACTAAACAAATGATACTATAAATGATTATTACAATTCGTTAGTTAATAACGGAAATAATATGGGTAGCCATATTATCCGCACTGGTCATATTACACCCTTCTTTTCTGTATGACAAAATTGTTATTATAATTTTATTTTTTGAGATGTTTTCGCTGAAAGTGAATTTGACAGCTAAATTCTGTATAAGCTTAGTAACGCCACGACATTTGCGCAGTGAAATTTATGTCACACGGCACGATTTTTTTATATACGTATATATTTAGCGTCGCGCCGCTATCGCGTCGCTCGATATTTTTATGTATTAAACACAAGGTTGGAAAGTTATTTTGTAAAAGTCATTAGTTATATACAGTTACAATTTTTTCATTAAAAAAGTAATTCGTTACAGTTACAGTTACTAAAAAAATAACGAGTCGTTACTTTTCTCTTTAATAATTGTACATTATTTTAAATATAAGAAATAAGAATCTCTTACATTTTAGGATTTACTAACTGTTATATATTATATGCTTTTATTATTTTATGTACATTAAATGAGAACTTATAAAAATGAAAGACTAAATTATATGTTACTGTTATCAGAATTTAATGAACTATAACTCTACATCAGGTGTTATACATTAATTCATACATTTTCTTCGTCATAAAATTTTAATAAAAATTTTTATTAATTTTTAATAGAATTTGATATTCAAAATAGAATTTGATATCATTATTAAGTTGAACCTCTTTGTGGCATCATTGTAGAGTCACCAACGCTAAACATACATTCCACAGATGCAACACTTGGAATACCTGTGTTATATTTAATAAAAAGTTTCTTAATTGTAGTATAATCATTTAGCATATTAATACTGCTATTTATTCGATATAATTCCTTTTGTGTAGACTTGACTTTTTCCAGTTGTTGATTAAAAATTTTAGCGCATGTTCCTAAAAAAGTAACTATTAGAGTAACTATTAAAATAGTTATTAGTTACAAAAAAATGTGACTAACAATAAGTTAAGTTACAGTTAGAGATAAAGAAAAGTAATGAAGTTAAGTTATAGTTAAAGTGAAAAGACTAGATTTGAACATTGTAAAAATAAAAGCAGTTAAATACTAAAAAATAAAAATAAATTATTTAAAACACTTTATTTAACAAAAGGACAATTTATTTGAAATAAAGGTAAACCTTGACGAAAGGAGTTCCAGCTATCAAGATCATCTTGAGTGACGTTCAAGAGATTTTAGCCTGCGCTCGTCATTTGTTAAAAAGTTGTAAACAAAAAAATTTTATAATTTGTAATTTTCTGATATTATATATAAGTAAAAGAAAATATGGGTAAATCTTAACAAAAGGGGACCCAGCCCCAATGACTTGAGCTTGACATATGTTGTCATCCTGAGTTATTAACGTTATTAAAGTTATTAACAAAAAAAATTATTAACAAAAAAAGATTCATAAATACGGTACATGATATCTCTGCTTTACTTAAAGTCGCAAACCTATGTGGTGCAGAGAACGCGTGGGCGGGATGCAAGGGAAGGGCTTCGCTCTCCTTTTACATCACCGCATTAATTTTTATAAAACATACATTTTTGCGTGCTTTAAAATAAGAAAATCTATTAATTTATGTGTGCTTTATAAAAATTAATGCGGGGATGTACGGGGAAGGCGAAGACCTTGCACCCTGTCCACGCGTTCTCTGCATCACATGGGTTTGTGACTTTGCATAAAAGATTAGGATAATAATAAATTAATAGACCTTCTTATTTTAAACCACGCATTTATTTTAATAATAAATTTATTAGTTATTGGGGCTGGGTCCTTTTCATTAAGATTTATCCATATTTTTTATAGGATTTAGATTAGGATAATAATAATTAGGTTTAGATTAGGATAATAATAAATTAATAGATTTTCTTATTTTAAAGCACGCAAAAATGCGTGCTTTATAAAAATTAATGCGGGGATGTAGGGAGAGGGTGAAGTCTTTCTCATTTACCACGCCCAAGTGGTCTTTGCACCACATGGGTTTACGACTTTAAGTAAAGCAGAGATATCATGTATCGTATTTATAAAACTTCTTTGTTAATAACTTTTTAATGAATCACGAGCGTCGGCTAAAATTTCTTGAACATTACTCAGAAAAGTGATCCTGACAACATGTGTCAATGTCAAGGTCATTGGGGCTGGGTCTCCTTTTGTTTACCGAAGTAAAATTATGAAAAGAACAGATCGCATATTTATAATCTGTTTTCAGTAACAGAGAAATGTATCAGTTTATGCTCCACAATGATTTTGTTTCATTTATTTCATATCGTACTATGAGAAAAATACGAGAAAGAAAAATATAAACAAAAACAGTTTGATAAAGTTACAAACATGCAGAATAATGAAATATTTTCAATAGTATTCTCACTATTGTTTAAACTATGTAACTTGCAAAAAAATCATGCAATTTTTATTTTTGTTTTTTCTGCAGATTTTATATAAAGAGAAGAGAGAGCTATAAATATGTATGAAATATAATTTTTATTTCTTAAATTATCTTGCTATATCGTCTAAATTTATATCCACAATTTAGATAACAGAAAGTTTAAAATTGAGTTATAAGATGTTTTAAAAACTCTTGAAGGTATTTTATATTAATATAATTCAATTTTGGACTTTATATTGTATATATCTAGACTTTATATATTTGGAAATAGACAATATTATTATGTTGACAGTATTAGAAACAATATAAAAACACTCTGACATATTACTGACAATAATTATATTGTAATTATAATTATTTCATAAATTTGTATTATTAAATAAAACAATTTCAATGACACCTTCTCTTAATTTTAACTTAAAATTGTATACTCATTTTAATACCTACTTTTTTCGCATTTTTTAAGTAAAAATATATATTATATCCTTCGACCAAGAAACTTTTACAAGTTAAACATTTTTTTTTAATTAGAAGGTTGACATTTTACTTTTTAACGGAATGTTACAATGATGTGCAGACTTCAAGTAAAATTAAATAGAATTCTGTACAATTTATATGTATATTTCAAAATAAGATTGCCAGTATTTGATGCACTCACAATCAGCAATTGTGCCAAATATTTTAATCTTCATAGATTGTGTGAATTTTTTGTAATGTTGAGGTTGATCTAAACACATGTGAAGTAAGATAGCGATCGCGGTAACGGAAAGAGAGGATTTCGCGCCGTCGCAAGAGGTCCAACGGGGAGGATATACCTATCCAGTTTGCGGGGGCATCCAGTTGTGCGCACTTCGCGCACCTCTCCCAACGGCGATTGAAGTGCCCGGCACCACCATAGCTCCGCCTACTCGCGATACAACCTTCGGTGTATTCGCTTTCACGCCAACCTGACGACCGACCCAGCGATCGATTGTTACTGCATCGTATGTGGGTGAATGTGTGTGTGTGTGTGTGTGTGTGTGTGTGTGTGTGTGTGTGTGTGTGTCTCTCATGTGTCTTTCTCATTCATCGCTTCTCAACGCTACAGCTCCGTTAATAATCTTGTAGATGCTCGCTTGATTCAATGTTGCATCAAAACAATTCACAAGTAAACCTAATACCAAACCCCGGAGTGTTACATTCCGATTTTGATAAGCTTTGTAGTATTTTGTAGTCTAGGTCAAAATAAGAAACACGTATTTTTTATAAGTGCCCATATAAAAATAAATAGGTCAGGGATATTAAAAAAAGTTTTAAAGAAAAGTTTTATGGTTTTTAATGTAGTTCATAAAATATTATATTTTTCGAAATTTTCTCCCGCCCTCCTCAATTTTGAAAAATCCGATTGCAATGTTACGAGCTATATTGACAGCCATAAACTTTTATTTGAAATCTTTTTAAATATCTTTTTCTGTTTCGACAGTATTTACTCAGAAACATAACAACCAATTTTTTTCAAGAGATTGTTTGTTTCATCCCCTTAACGGCCGTATGGGCATAAAAAATACGTGTTTCTTATTTTGACCTAGATAACAAAATACTCAAAGCTTATTAAAGTCGGAGTGTAACACTTGGGTGGATTTACTTAATTGTTAGTAATAGGATTTCGTATTAAAGCGCGAATAATCCAGATACGTACGTTTAAAATTATATAAGACGTCTTATGATATAGTGTTTAAGTGTTTTCGAATGACGTCTTTAAGACGTCTTATGTCGTAATGTTGAGCACGGTACTATCTAGGAAGAATCATAATGTTAACTTTATAAAAAAATTGTAATTGTAATATGAAAAATTTATTAATTAATTCATGATCATTTATTTTTGGATCGCTATTATTGGAATATAAAATTACAGACAAAAATTGTACGATATATTTTTTATGGAATATACATTAAAAAATTTATTTTAACTTTATTTATGTATTTATTGTACATTATATTTTGTCCATAGTAGAAAATAATGATTTGACTTTGAATAATTGTATTACTTATTTATTGTTCATACATTTGCATAAATTGATTCCGCGGCTTGCGATCAACTTAATCTCGTGTATGATACCAAGGTTAAATGTTTCGGCAATGATTTACAGAGGCGGGAAGAGCATGGGTGATACTATCGATGTTGCATTTATCACCGACACGATGTTCACAGAATGACCGGCGCATATCATCTATTGCACAACGCACAAGTGCAATGACGCAGCTTTTGACACATATTCTCAAACATAAATATAATTCGCATTTCATTATTTTAATAAAATAATGAAATTTTTTAATAATAAAATTTTTTAATATAATAAGAGATTTGAAAAATCTTGCAATAAATTTTATGAGTAATTTTTATAAACTGATAATGTGGTAAAATTTTTAGCAAATATTAATAAATAAATAGAAGTGAAATAATTCGATTACTTTTATTAAACAAAAAACATTTTAATTTGTAATACTTTTCAACCTAGTTAAAAGATATTAAAGATATTACGGAGTATTAAATATAGAGAAAAATAAAATAATGATAATATTATCAACAACGCACTCACTATCATTTTAAATGTGCAATTTGCAAGAAAAAATTGTGTAAATATTATTCTCACTTTTGACGAATTCGTTTTTAGCAGATCTCATGTAGAAAAGAATATAAAATATGAATTTTTTTGTTTAATTAACTAAGCGGGTCATGTTTTTATCGGTGCGATGTTTAGTTTCTGAGAATTAAAGGAGTTCTAATTTAGGAAACAGTTTCAAATTCGGCACCTTTCCTTTACAATGTTGAATTATAGCAATGAATTAAAACGTCTCAGCTTATCAAGAATGAGATTAACTAGTAAAAAAGTTGTATAGAATAATGCATATCTATTTATTAATTTCTTTAAACTCTCCTTTTTTCTTTTTTTTTATCTTTTTGTAATTTGTATTAATAAATAATATCATGTTTTAATAATAATTTAATAATAATAAATTGATAAATAGTAATAACAATAATTTAATAATTTTTTAATATTTTTGTTTGTTTAATATTATTTTTATCTATATTTATGTGTTCACGACTTTTTAAAATTAAATTTGACTTTATATAAATCGTTGTCTTGAATTGGCATCGTAAATTAAGAAATTTTACGAACGTTGTTGAAGTTTTCTCAATGTACGGAGGAAACGATTTCTGTTCGATGATCTCTGATTTTCGTCGATGGAACATCTGCATGATAATGCGGATGGCGAGACTCTTTAGCATTTTTATGCTGGCTGCCGCTGACAGTTTATTTTATTATGTCGATAGGCGGCTGCCCATCGTCCATCGTCCGAGAGAATTCATAAGTCAGACCCAGCGTAAGTGCGCTCCGAGCAAGTTATCTGCACTTTTGAAATGCCCTTTCGAAATGTGGTTTGTGACAAAATCGTACTGTCTTTTGTGCTCATATTAAGATTCCTAGCTTTAAAAGTCTTTTAATTTTTTAAAAATTAACATCAAAGACAAAAATTTTTAAATATTATTGGATCGATTACAATCAATCCGATTTAGTTGTAATCATTCGGTAAAATGTTTCTAATGAAAGGAAGAAAAAAAGTTTACAATATTTCACGCTTAATTGATTTTTTAAATGCATATATAAATACAATACAGATTAATGAATTTTCATCATTACTTTGACAATAAAATGAGTACTTATACGTAGCAAGTAAAAGAAAATGTTAAAAATCATGCAATAATTCTACAATAATAATAATAAAAGTACAGAAGTGACATATGTCTATACAAGATCGGATGCATTGAAATAAAACATCTTTATTTCGAAGTAAACCGAGCAAATTTCGTATTGCGATCTCGCGTAACATCGACCGCGAGATCCATCGTTTCTCTCACACTGAAGAACTGAATTTACGATCGCGCGTAAGCCAACTTCTCTTTTCCCGAGTTCTTGGAGTTCCGACGCGAACTACCCCTGCCGTTAACGCGCATCCCACAAGGTTGCACGTGATTAGCATGACAACTGCCCCGGAGAGTCGGTCCGATAGTTTGTTACTCCACTCTCTTTCCGCGCGCGCTACGCGTAGGGTGAAAGCGCCCGAGCGAGCGATCCGGAGTCCCCGAGTTGTCCGGAGGGTGGTCGGATGCTGTCAGGCAGTATTTTTTATCTAGTCACGGTCAACTGGCTGATCGGCCCGTCCGCCCATTATTAGCGCAGCACACAACGACATGCGGGAAGACCGTCATAGTACGCGCTCTGGCCCCATTGTGAGGAGTATGTGTTTGGATACATGGTGAGAGAGAGAGAGAGAGAAGGAGAGAGCGAATTCTTTCCCTACGGTCCATCTACGTAAAGTCGGTAGCTTATGGGCCACCTAGCCTCGGAGCAATAGCTTGGCTCCCGAAGGGTGGACACCACCGTCGCGCCCCTTCTCTCTCCCGGAGGTCTTATCTTTTTAGTATTATTGCGCGATCGCCAACCCTCGGAGGGCTGATGGGCCGATGGATGGTTGAAGACAGAGAGAGAGAGAGAGAGAGAGAGAGAGAGAGAGAGAGAGAGAGAGAGAGAATTCGAAAGACACTGCGAGAAAACGACTAGCGATCTGTGAACCGTCGTTGTTTCGATCGCTACGGAAATCTCTTATTAGCATAAAAACGCGGTGAGAGAAGACTTCGCTGTGTCGTTCGTAATTGGACTACTAGAGCTATTTTACTTTAGTATACTTTTCATGTTCTGCGTTAATTTTCTGTTTATATATTCAGGACTGATTCATTTAAATTGAAATATTTAATAATTAGCAAAGTCAACGGTGTAATTTGAAAGTCGCCAGTGATGATTTGCAATAAATGAGACTAATTTCTTCTTCAAGTTGACACAATTTTAATAATTAGTGTGATAATATAAATTATGTAAATAGTTATACTTTGCAAATTAAAAATTTAAAGAGTATATGAATAACTTGAAAAAATTTTAATCAATACATAGTTGACAATGGTTAACAATATTAGTTGAGAAAAATTTAATAGATATAATAAGAAATCTTACACAGTCAATAACACTGATCAGTAATATATTGTATATTGATTTACTAATACTGCTAATGTGCATCAATATTTTTACGATCTACAGTTTTTTTTTATGATTATGTCATTTCTGATTGTGGAATTACACTGACGAAAATACTGATTCGTATCCTTTGCACAACTATAATCATTACTACACAGCTATTGATCCTCGAGAATAAAAAAATTTAGATCATCAATATTCTACTACATTTATATTCAATTTATCAATATTAACTTTATAATTAAACCAAAATAAATATAAACTAATATAAACAAAAATTTCGTCGGTACAACAAAATATTTTGGTTGAAAGTCCAACAAAAGTTTAGTTGCTGTAAACAAATAAAATAGGGCAACTCCGGTATTTACGCCGCGCGAGGATTTACGTAGAAGTCAGAAAAAGAAGAAGTAAGGATAATTTACTCACATTCACTTTGTTATATGTCTTTATGTTATATTAATATTGTATTATAATTTCAGTTTTTTAGTAATATTAATATTATTTTAATATTAACGAAACCGTCGTAACGAAGACGTGGCTTCAATCGATTTTTCAGTGCAGTAAGTAGTGCGATAATATATTAATTTAATTTCAATTTTGATATTTTCTAGAGTCATATTAGGTGGAAGGTATATTTCATTAATTGTTAGAAGTGAATCGTACTTTTTTGTGATTTCGAAATTAAAATAACACCTTCGTAAAATATTCGTTTTATAATCATTTTTCCAGATGCATCTGCACTGAGACAATATTTTTACAGAAGATGATATTATTTGTATTTTTGGTTGAATAAAAATAATTCATGTAATCGTCGATATATCTGTGCAACAGATTTATTGTCTGATCTCAGAAGTTTTTTTTATTTTTCCTAACGCATTTTCAAACGGCAAAGTTGTGATATTGGAAAGAGAACACTTTATATAGTTTACATCATCAGCTAAATGAATAAGATTATGCATATTTTTTATCAAACTACTTTTTTTATATAATATTGATAGCAAGTGAACAAAGTTTTTAAATAAGTCTTGGTGTGAGCACAATTTATTAAAGCTGTTTCTTTAAAGCATATAATTCTGTAAACGGCAGCAGTAAAAAGTATTTATAAAATTGTTCAGCTAGTATTTTCTTGAAAATTACTATGGTCCTGCACATAAAAGTGCATATAAATCTAAAAAAATTTCACAGATTTAATTTAAATTTATCAATATTTACTAATGATCTTGTAGTCCGTTGAAATTTCTTAGGCATTTGAGATTGTAAAGCTATTAAACGTTGAGATAATAATGTTTTGGAACTTGGATTTAATTTTGTACACAGAAAAAAAAGTAATATAGCCAATAACATATGTAATTGAGAGCTGCCAACTACATAAAATACTCAATACAATAATATTTACTGTTAATGCAAGTACAATGATGATACTGCAATAGCATATATTATTGTATTGAGTATATCTGTAGTTGGCAGCCCGCAACTACATATCTTATTGGATATATTACCTTTTTTTAGTGTAGTTAATTTGCTATATAGCCAATAATTTAATAATATTTTTATTATGCCTAAGCATACAAAATGCATACTACAATAATATATGCATAAAATCGAGAACAAACTGAGAAACTATATTTACAGGTCTATATTCAGTAAAAGTGAAACATCATTGGAATGGTTTATATCAATTTGTTGGCGAAAGGACTCATCATTTTTCTTAACAAAATTATCAATTGGGAAAATTATTTGATTTTCTACTCCATGTACTGTGCATCTTTCATATCCCTAGTAAGCTCCGTGACCCTTGATCTTTTTTAGAAAGATACGAGCAAGAGTATCACATACAAATGTCTTAATGGAAACTTCGAACAATTTATTATTTATTATTAATTTTGGTAGTTGAGGCGATAATCAACATCTAAAAATTGTGAGCAAGGCTTCTAATTAAATATGAAGAATCATAGGATTTCCTGACAAAGCCCATTCTCGCAGTTGTTCAATCTCATCAATATTTTCATTATCATTACATTCATAATATTCCTCTTCTACAATACTAGCTTCACGAATGCACACCTCTACGTTACTTTGTTCTTCATTTTCGTTTTCAAAGTTTCCATACTCTTTGCTCTCAACACTTTTATTTCTCTCAACATCTTCGTTTCTGTCACTACTTCTTTCTGTTTTATTCTTATCAGATTCAACATCCAAAGATATGTTTGAATTATTTATATTTAATTGTTCATTAAATTCTTCACGATTGTTACTTCCTCCATTCGTAGCATTTAATGCACTCGTAGAAATTTTAAATAATTCTTTATCGTGTAATATTTCTCCTAATAAAGTATCGTTGATTCCACTTACTCTACTATTAGACATAACTTTGAAAAATATCTGCTTGTTGTCTTTGTCAATACTTCCTTATTCGTAAACGTATCGTGTTCACGTAAAGGTTCACGTGTTCGTACACAACATTGCTCTTCGTTATCCACATAAAAATTATAAGTATTGTCACAAAATATAATAAATATAAATAAATATAGGTATTTATTTAAAATAACGGATCACCTCCTGATGTCAATGACCTTGACACATTTTATCAAGGTCATCATACTGAGTAATGTTATAAAGGTTTTACTTGACGTTCGTTATTTGTCAAAAAGTTATAAACAAAAGATGTTTAAAAATGTATCATTGTTTACTGATTCTTGTGGAATAAAATTTGTCCTGCTAGGGGTACACACACACACACACACACACACACACACACACACACACACACACACACACACACACACACACACACACACACACACACACACACACACACGCACGCACGCACGCACGCACACACGCACGCACGCACGCACGCGCACGCGCACGCACACGCGCGCCCGCCCACAGGGGGGGCCTTTGCCCCTCTTTCCTCCTGCACCTCATCGGTAGAGGTGCCCTGGGTAGAAGTGCGCAAAAGTACGGTGCGTACTTTGTTGATGATAAATTACGACTTAACTGACACAGTTATTTCTCAACAAAGTACACACCGTACTTTTGCGCGCTTCTACCCAAGGCACCTCTACCGATGGGGTAGGTGCAGGAGGGAAGAGGGGCAAAGGCCCTCCTGTCCCCCGTGTGTGTGTGTGTGTGTGTGTGTGTGTGTGTGTGTGTGTGTGTGTGTGTGTGTGTGTGTGTGTGTGTGTGTGTGTGTGTGTGACGTCACATAGGCGAAGAAAGAAGAGGAGAAGGAGAAAAAGAAAGAGGTAGGACATGGAGGAGGAGCAGATAGTTGAAAAGGTTGAGCTAGAAGGGCAGGACGTAGAGGAAAAGGAAGTGGAGGAGATTGAGATGGAGATAGTGGAGATGGTGGAAGAGATGGAAGTGATAAAAGAAGTGGAAGAAGTTAGTTGCATTATTTTTGCTAGATTGACAATAATCTTTTATTCTAATTTCATTGAGTAAATGTGTTAATTAAAATTATAATTAAATATACAGGGAGTCTCAAAATTATCGACATAGCGCTTGCATAGAGATAGAACGGACCAAAGTGAGTAGAAAAGTCCTCTATCATTTTGCAATTGTCGCAATAGTTTACGAGTTATTAATTGAGAAAGAATAGCCATTTTGCCCGGCCTACTGCCGAATACTGGCAAACACGCGGCGAGACAAGATAAGACGGCCCAGCAAGACGCGCGTCCGGGGTCGCTAGGAAGTTGTTTATAAGCATCCTAGCGACCGTCTCGCTGGGCCGTCTTATCTTGTCTCGCGCTGCCGTGTGTTTGCCGGTATTCGGCGGTAGGCCGGGCATAATGACTATTCTTTCTTAATTAATAACTCGTAAACTATTGCGACAATTGCAAAGTGGTAGGGAATTTTTCTACTCAGTTTGATCCATTCTACTTCTATGCAAGCGCTATGTCGATAATTTTGAGACTCCTTGTATACTTGTATCTTATTACATAAAATATAAAATTGAAGTCTATATTTGGACTCAAATATGGATAAACTTTTATTAACTCATTTTTAAACAAACTTAAAATATAAGGTCTTATACATTGAAAACGTAAAATTAAAATGCTATGGCAAATATTATTTGCTATTTAATGTGTTTGCTACTGCACTACATAATTCACTAATAATTGTCATCTCATAATAATTTAATTGTGTTATACTTGAAATACGAAAGATTGAAATCTTAAATTTCTGAAAACTTTTTGTAACAAACGATATTGTAATAAACTTTTGTGTAAAACATTTTTTCTCAGATGCTTTTACTTTGAGATAGTTTATCGATTCCATACTTTTCTTCATTCTGTATAATTCTTATAATTTCAACAAAATAATTTAACTCTAAAAAATAATATGTAAAAAAAAAACAATTTTTTGTTACATGTACATTAAAAGTTGTCTTTTTCGTGTTACTTATTCTTGTGAAAAGTTGTCAGTTTTCTCACATAAGTAACTCATTATCACACAATTTTTGTCCTGTAATAGATGGCGTAGATCAAATCAGAAAACTTTTCTGCATGACTTTTTCTGCATGATGTTTGATCATTTTTCATTTTTGTTTTCGTTATCACACTCGCATGCATGTCATTTTGCGACATGCATACGGTAACTCTTGCGGAATTACCGACATTTCGTCTCTTTCGTGAACATTGACTAACCGGTCAATTTGTGTCATTCAAAGACATCAAACATCACGAAATAAAGTTTCTTTTCATTTGCGAAGGGCTCCGCCTCCTATAAATTCCCTGCTTTTCTTGGACTTCCCGCCTTGAACTCCTTCTCTAGCATTTTCTACGCACTTGTAACAAAAAATAGTATGTACGGATCGGTCACCTCGTGCGAATAAACGTCTGGTTTGTGCCTCCACTCCCACTCGTGCCAAAAAAACTGACTTTTCGCATTTGTTACATAATGTATTAATTTATGGTACACATTATTAAAAAATCAAATAATCGTATTTGTTATTTTAAATAAATAACTTTGTTTGACTATCTAAAAGCATATATTTCTTTGTTTTTATTAAATTTTGTTGAATCATAAGAAATATTTCTCTCTGTACACTTACAATGTATACATTTACAATGTAGAGAGCGTAAAAGCAAGTATCTGCGGTACTGCCACCACTTTCATAGAGCGTTAAACACATTTTTTAAATTTTGTACGTTAAAGAAATAAAAAAATTTCTTTTAGAATTTCAATTTTTTGTAAAGTAATGATGACAGAAAACTTATATAATAATTTTAAATAGAAAACAAAACGAGAGAAAAACATTATGAATTTAAGTTTTTTCTTTGTTCGTGTCGCACTTGCAGGAATTCAAAAGAATTATCCAACTAAAACTAAAATAAATGTATATATCAAGAATTGTGATTAGACGAGGTGGAATAATAACGGGTGGATTTTCTTATTACGCAAGATATAAGTGGGATTCCATATCAAAATGATCTAATAGCCATGTGTAAGTATGCGCATCCTAAAATATATAAGAGATGTTTAATATACATAATGTTTATGTGTTCTTACATATATATGTAGATAACGTGCGCGTCGGATAGTCGGATTTGATCAATGGAATTGGAAAGATTTTCTTTCTTTCCAGTGAGTGTATAAGTATATAGATATCCATAATATTATTTATTCGACGTAATTGTATGATTCACATAAATATAGAAACGCGAACAGTTCAACAAAATAAACGTGAATAGCCTTATGTGAGACATTAGCAAATGTTAAGACAGAGTTAATGACATAAGAAATAAATAAACTTTTATGCTTTGTAATGTTTATGCTTAAGGGGATGCTGAACTGCTTCTTAAACTTGATCGGGGTCGATAATGTAGAGTCATTCGTGCACATCCTCAGCTAGCCAGGCCTGTTAAAATCACATATCGTGAAAGCTTTACAGCAAGGATTGTTTCAATTTTGACAACAATTTTATGACAAGTAATTGTCTGTTGCTTTGTTTTCTAAAAGTTTCGAGCAAATTTACGGCAAAAGTTTTCATCACACGATGCTGCAAATAACAGAGAAAGACTTGTACATAAATATTACGTATAGAAATTACAAGATTTGTTCCGACACGATAAAATGCAAAATTTAAGCAAATAACAGAACAAACCTTGCTACACGACATGACAATAAATTTATGACAGAAACAGGAAATCTTGTTAAGCACAGAATAACGGCAAATTAGTAGCAAGAACAAAATAAAACTTGCCGAGCATACTTTCGCAATAAAAATTGCGACAAGGTGTGTCCATAAACAGCTTAGTTTTTGTTGGCAAGGCTTGTCGCAAATAGTATGACGCACATTTTATGCAAATAACAGGGTTGCATTATCGGGTTTTAAACTTTATTTCTATGACTTCTTCTGACTTTACTATCTATCTCGAGATGGCGCATTTCTCGTGAAAAAGATTAACTACTGGATTAATAAAAGGGACTCGTCGAGAACAGAGAACCAAGTACGATTGCACCATTCACATTTGATATTGGACTAATCAGTCTAATATTTCAGTCTAATAATCATTTTTGTTGATCTAAATTTCGACAATATTTGGTCGACTGTTCTTGCCACAAATTTGCTATCATATTGTACATAGCAAGGTTTGCCTTGTTTTTGCCACAAATTTGCTATCATGCTATGTACAGCAAGGTTTACTCTATTCTTGCCACAAATTTGCTATCATATTGTGTACAGCAAGGTTTGCCTTGTTCTTGCTGTAAATTTGTTGTTATGCTTTACTAGTAAATTTTACCCTGTTATTTGCATAAAATATGCGTCATACTATTTACAACAAGCCTTGCCAGCAAAAGCTAAGCTTAATGCGGACACATCTTGTCGTAATTTTGTTGCAAAGGTTTGCTCGAGTTTGCGGCAAACTTCGCGCAAAGTTTGCATCATTTTGCTAGCTGGGTTACTAATGAGATTTCGTATATATTTCTTTTATAGATTTAGAAATTCTTTTCCAGAATTAACATTACATATATTAATATCAATCTGTGAATTGGATTTTATATCGAAAACGAAAAAAAATTTTTTTCATATTACTCTACTTATCGACTTCTTCCGAATCCATACTCATACATACACGAAATTTTCATAGCATTTTTCTCTTATACCAAAAGCTTCTAGCTGTTCTGAAAGCACATTATTATTCTTTCCTATAGTGGCAACCTTTCATAACAGTTATTTTGTATGTAAAGAGTCTTTAAAACTTCTGCGGATGAAAATTACGAGACGACTGCACAAAAGTAGGTAATTATTCAGTTTAGGGGAGGCAGATCCGATGACCTTGACCTTGACATATGTTATTAACGTCACCCTCCTGAGTGACCTTTGAAAGATTTTAGCCGTCGCTCGTGATTCGTTAAAAAGTTATTAACAAAACAAGTTTTATAAATATGACACATAATTATTCAGTATAGGAGTACATCACATGGTTTTGCGACTTTCCACGCGTAGCGAGGTCTATCCCTCTCTCCTTACAGAGTGAAACGACGTCCACGCCTGTACTTTACTACAAAGGTTTGCGACTTTAGATTTAAAATTGTGATCAGATAGCGAATTAAAAATGTTTAGGTTAGGTTAGGTTAGGAAAAAATACGGGGAGGGGTTGCAGGGAAGGGGCGGAGCCCCTCCCGCGCCCACACGTTCTCTGCACCACAAGCAAAGGGGGATAGATCTCGCTGCGCGTGGAAAGTCGCAAAACCATGTAATATACTCCTATACTGAATAATTATGTATTGTATTTATAAAACTTTTTTTGTTAATAACTTTTTGACGAATCACGAGCGACGGCTAAAATCTTTCGAAGGTCACTCAGGAGAGTGACCTTGATAACATGTCAAGGTCAAGATCATCGGAGCTGCCTCCCCTAAACTGAATAAATATCCTTTAATGTTGAAGAAGAATTTACAATTCTATGAAATCAATTAAGAGCCAAGTGTAGAAGAAAATAATTAGTATTCAATCGATAAAACAGATGACTCCAGCATCCCTTTAATGTTTTTTTAAACAAAATTATAGGGGAATCTAGTCCATAATAAAGCTTTAAATGTCAAATAAATTTTAAGTCTTTATTTTCATATATTATCAACGTGTTAAAAATGAATAATTCGGTTTTGTTCTAATTTTGCAACTAAAATATTTTTTGGAATATTCATTATAGAAAAAGAACACAAGTTTTATTATAAAATAATAGTTTAAATAGATTATGATGATAAAAGAATGAGTTAATAATCGGGATATGTATATGTGGGGCATATAAATAGGGTTACAACTGTTCTTTTTTAATAATAACTGGAGTGTTTAATATATTGTTCTAAAGTTATTTTTGAGATAATGTAAATTTAATAGGAGCTTTATAATAATCCATTTTTCCTTCAATGACTGCACATATCCAATACTATCCATAAACCTTTGTTCCAACTCTGAATCTTGCTTTTGTATATAATTTTGACATCTGCAAAAAATAATATTTTGGTATTCAGGTTAAAATTTGTCTTTTAATGTCTAAAAATCCTGTCTTTTAATTTATCGCCATCTCTCAGAAAGTAATGACAAATCACAATATTTTTATCAAGCCAGTCTTGGTGAAGTATGCATAAACATGAAATGGAGACTAGAATTTTTAGTTATAAAGAATTGATGAGAGAGATAGATAGATAGAGAGAGAGAGAGAGAGAGAGAGAGAGAGAGAGAGAGGAGGAGCAGCAGAGACGAGAGAGGGCACCGAGATAGTTCCGATGAAGACTTCGAGTGAGAGACTGAGAGGAGAGTACCCTGTCCGAGCAGAGAGAGAGAAATGATGATGAGAGAGAGAGCAGCAGAGCAAGAGCACCGACAGAGACGAACGGGAGATGAGAGAGAGAGTAGAGAGAGAGAGAGAGAGGAGAGAGAGAGGAGGAGAGAGACGAGAGAGAGAGAGAGAGACGAGGAGAGAGACGAGCGGAGAGAGAGAGAGAGAGAGAGAGAGAGAGAGAGAGAGAGAGAGAGAGAGAGAGAGAGAGAGAGAGAGAGAGAGAGAGAGAGAGAGAGAGAGAGAGAGAGAGAGAGAGAGAGAGAGAGAGAGAGAGAGAGAGAGAGAGAGAGATGTATATTACTAGAATTAGTGATCTGTGTACTTGTATGCGTTTGTTTAGAATTGATTTATAGAGTAACGCGCGAACAAGGTTAATTAAGTGTAGATTTAATAGAAAACTGAAGCCTCATAATGTATGATGAAAGGGGTGAAGAAAATAGGCCAATCGCCATTGATTCACTTCCGTTCGCCTACGTTGTAGAATCAAAGTCTACTCTTTATAGACAATGTACTCTATATTATTAATAATTAGATTTTATTATATTAATTATAGTAATTAAGACAAAGATAATGTTAGAGATTATAGTAGAAATAAAGACTTAAAATTTTAATTTATCTTATTTGTTTTTTATTACATTATATATGTTTATTATTTTACCGTTAAAGAATATGGAAAACTATTAGATATATTTTTTATGTTAAACAATGCTTAATACTTTGAGATGATACCCAGTAAGCAAAAAATATTTGACCAATATTTAACAAATATAAATTTTGTGAACATTATAATTTAATGTTTTATAAATATTCTTAGAATATTATTTAGTAACATAGCTGCTTAAATATTTTTTAAGTATTTCGAACATGAGTTAAAATTTATTTTCAAAATTCTATAACGTAATGTTACAACGTCTACAATATTTTACAAATCTTTAAATTATTATTTAATAATATTATTATCCAAATATTTTTAAGAGATTTTATGTATATGTATGAGTAAAAATATTTTCTCATATGTTATTAATTCGTTTATACAGCTAATTTGACCGAGACCCTATTTCCATAAAAACTATGCAGTTCTTCATTAAAAAAATTTTTTAATACAAAACTTTTTTATATTCAATTTTTTATAAAATACAAAAAAATTGCAAGCGTTTTTAAACTTTTGACAAGTGTATAGTACATAATTTCTTTATATGTATTAATATATACTAATATGTATTAATAATTCTTTAATAATTTGTGTACATAGAAACATTTATCAATTATATGTTTAATCTTAAATAATATAAACAAATATACATGATAATTTTTATTTTAAACATGTAATAATTAAAAAAATTTTTTAAAAATATGTTGTATATAATAATAAATAAAATAACAATTAACATTGCAATGTTTATATAATGTTACATTGACTTTGTTTTATTATTGAGTTAATGTTATAAGAAACATTATCACATTGTTAAAAATTGTAAATGCAATATTATTTACAACGGCATTGTATATGTTATTTCAACATTACTGAAACCTCCAAATCTATATTAAAGTATGTTCATGTATCAGTGATATTGCATACAATATTAAACTAAATACTTGAAAACATTATTATATTAATGAATATTGTTATAATAACGTTATAACAATTTCTTTGCTCACTGAATATAGATATGGTACAAAAAATATTATAAATATTTTGTTTTATTATATACATAAAACTAAATAATAAAAGAAGATAAAATTGCAGCAACAAAAGTTATTTCAAATATGTAATAGTTTTTGTATAAACATAATTTATTCTTCCTTAAATGACAGATAATCATGATAAAGTAACAAGTAACAAAGTACACGTTACTGAAATAAACATATTTATATATTCTTAAATATTTATATACTATATTTAATTAAAATACATAAGTACTAAAATTAAAAAAAAAGTTATCAAGTTAAATAAGTAAAATTTCTCGTCATATTATAGATAGAATAGTTTTATTAAAGTATGTAAAAGTTAGCTCTCTCTCGTTCTCTCTCTCTCTCTCTCTCTCTCTTTCACACTCGTTAAAAATCTGTACGATGTGTGACATAAGTTTTAAGAGTTAATTTACCAAATTTATTTTATATATATAGCAATTTATGATCCAAATACGGTGTATATACGTACGCGCGGATACATGCGTGAAATTATGGTCACGCGTGTCGTCTCGTGCAGCCCTCGAAAACTCTCCGAGATTGCGCTGAAAATTCGATTCACTCTACAGACCCTATCTCCCTTCTCTAAAAAATAAGTAACGCACCGCTCGTTCAGGGATCGTTTAAACTCCCTTTAGAGCCTACTTTAAACAATTTGCCAGGCTCCCTGCTATTCCACTACAATAAATCAAAGAAACTCAATTGATACACGATGCCAGTTTTAATCGATTTCTGCCACCCTCGTTCTTCCTCCCAAATTGTATGAGATATTATATCAATTAGATTATTGCCTTTGCGTTTTCTTAGTATCTATTAAATTTACGTTGTGCGTTTTTTAGCTTAATTTTATCTTTATGATTTTTCTATTACATTTAAAAAATCATTGTTAACTTGACTAAATTTTTTATTTTAAATTAATTAAAAACTATTTTTTTTACTTTAAATTAATTAAAAACTATTTTTTTACTTTAAATTAATTTAAAAAAAATATATAGCAAAATTATAATAATGTAACGTATCAATTTAGTGCAATATATTTGCACTATATGTTTGCAAAATTAAATTTAATAATTAAAATGAATATTTTGGTATATTTTAATTGTTTCATAAAATGTTACGTACGGAACATTTAAAAATATAATTAATTTATGTATTTACATATTTACAAGAATGCATAATTATTTCTAAATTAACCATAAAATTATTATGGTAGAAATATTGCAACATGAAATATTATACATTTAGTTTAGCAATATTTTAAATAAAAAATAAAACGGTTATGAAATTAATTGTAAAATATTGATATGTCAAACTCAAGTATGTTTTATTTTTAACAAATTTTATTTTAATTTTTTTCCAACAAAAGCGCAATATTATCTTATCTTATCTTATCTTATCTTATCTTAGCGCAATTATTGTGAAATTTTCAATCAATTTACATTGCGCAATATTTGCATAATTTGTCCATTCGGTAATTCAAGTAATCGAATAAGACTTAAATTAAATGAAAGAAATTAAAATAATATACTCGTATCGTGCAATTAATGTAAGGAGAACCCTTTTCCATATAAAAAGACAAAATGTGAATTTTGAGACAGACTCACAAGGATATCTTGTGAATCCGAAAATTTCTGATTTTAAACTTGGTATAAATGTAGAGGGGATAAATACATGAATTTAGAAATTTTTAGTTGGTGCTTATAAATGGTTTAAAGGGTTAAATCGCCTTTCAAAAGTTGAGGGTTTTTGCCTTTTCTCGATATATTTCCTAAACTAAACACAATATTAACCCTCAATCCCTCCCGTGTTTTTCGGCACCTTCTATCCCTCTCTACGAGTCGTTTTCGTTCTCGCCCTTATAACCATATAAATAATGGTTTAAAAAATCTGAAAAAAATCATGAATACTCTTTAAACATTTCTCTTTAAAAAACTACCATTATATTATCCCCCTCTCCCAAATTTAATATGTATTTTTTAATAAACAATGAAAAAAATCAATAAAAAAGTTAATTAAAAAAAATATATAGCGATAGTAAAAATTTTGAAAAAAAATTTTTTTTAATCAATTTCTGGAAGAAAAATAGTTCCTCTTTACGAAAAAAAAAGTCTGATCAACGTAGGATGAAAGCAGATATCCAATTTTAGCGTATAAAAATTGGTATTTTTTGAGGATGATGAATAGTGTTGTAAAATAGGGAAATATCAATAAATGTACAATTATTTTTTCTGCTTAAAGTTTTAACAAATTATTATTTAATACATAGTAAAAATATAAAATTTTGTTATAAAAATAGAAAAAAAAAAAACAATTTAAAAACAGTCGCGACAGCAATTTAAACGATGATCATCGCAAACGGGTTTGTTGCATCAAGCACAACATTGATTGATCTTTTTATCATTTTTGTATAAACAATAAAAACATCTTTTTCTTTTTTTAAATTTATTAGTTAATATCCAATCTTCCCAATATTTGCCGAATGCTGAATTTTATTGGTCTGCTCAAAGTATTCTGGATTTCTAATTTCCATTGTAGATGTTTAACTTAAAATATAATATATACATAATTATGTTCTAAAATGCATGTACATGTCCAAAAACACTTAATTTACAAAAAAAATTTTTTTTCGAAAAAGTCATTTTTACTTACGTAATCCCTCCCTATGGGTCAAAAACGTCCTATTTGAATTTTATCTGGTTGGCGTTTGGAGTAGAACAAACGGACCGGGCTGGCCTTTTGCACTGAAGACCCTTTCCTCTTAAAGTTTTTTTTTTAGTATAACTTTGATGGCGCTAGCATTGCGGTTGTACGAGAAATTAACAATAGTAGTTTTAAGCAGGACGAAAACGACCCATAGGGAGGGATTGAGAGTTAAAAGATGTTTTGTACAAAAGTTTTACAGCATAAATACATACTTCTATTTAATTATGTTGTATATTTAAAAAAAAAAAAAATTTTTTTCAAAAACACTTTTTATACCTTCCTTATGTTGAATATTTATTGCATAAAAATTTTAATTTTAGTAAAATTTGGCACAAATGTAGAGAAGCACAATACATGAATTTAAAAAATTATAGTTGGGGCTCAAAAATGGTTTAATGGGTTAAAACTACTCTTTAAAAGTTGAAACATTTTGACCTTTTTTTCGATATATCTCGTAAAAACGAAACATCAAAAATGTTTTATACAAAAGTTTTACAGTATAAATACTTGTATTTAACTATGCAGTTAATTAAAAAAAAAAATTTTTTTTTAAATTAAATAAACTATTCAATAAAATTGACTTATGTATCCAGCATTTATATTTATATATATAATTACTTTATATAGTAATTATACTATCTTACACTACATATTATTTATATCGTCTATGTGTATGTTACCTATGTTATATATTATTTATGTTGTAATACTATACATTTATATTATCTGCATTTCTGCATGTATTAATTTTTATGTGACAGTTGCGCAATATTAGAGTAGTCACGTTGTTTTCACATAGTGTTTATTCTGTCTACGTCACATATTTCACATTCATGTTTTATATTCATTATGTCACGATACGCATAACATATGAAATAGAAATCACATTAAGGGGAGATATACATATAAAAATCAAATTTTGGTCAATTTTTTGATAATTTTTCTGTTGATTGCTGAACATGCATAGAATGTTTCTGCAAAATTTTAGACCGAAATTCCTAACAGTTTTAAAGATACAGGGCAAAACGCATACGCGTGTCGAGCTCAGTTACTTATGTGCTCACCGCACAATAGACCATCGAGCTTCTCCGTCCTCACCCCTTATGCTTTTTATTGTAGCTTGGAAAAATAAAAAGTTCTTTGAGAATACAGACGATCGTATGTATTCGCCAAGAATCACTGATTAGCATAAATAGCCGTAAATTTTAAAAGTAAGAATTTTTCTTTACAAAATTTTCAAACGCGTTTTTCTCGAAATCACTTTTTTGAAATTTGCAACCACAATATCTCAAAAACTACTGAACCGATTGCAAAGACATTTGGTATGCTTTTAGATAAAACCTGTATCTAGTCGGTGAATATCACCGATTTGCAACAAAATATGTTTAAACCATTAATTTTTTAATAAAAAGCCAAAAAATAATGTGAAAGATTGTTATTTTGGGGATTTTGTTTCACCATACGTTAATTTTGGACTTAAAATTTTTTTATTACATTCACTGACTAAATTGTTGGTCTACTTTTTAAAATTCTTTTGGGTTTTTGTGTTTCAAATAAAAATTGACGACTGCACCGTAGTTGCAATTTGGGACTTAACCGAAAATATCGTCTGACGCTTCGGCGAATATATTAATATATTTATAATATATAATTATATGTTTATATAATTATACATTAAACAAAATTTTTTTAGTTTCTTTTAATGTGTGATGAAAACATGTTAAAATTAAAAAAAAATTGCATTATTATAGTTTCTAAGAAAAAAATTCTCGAAAGTAGCCTAAAAATTTCCATTCTACATGTATATCCCCCTTAATAAAAGTTTGGTATTTTTATTTTTATCTTTTTTAATAGATATATAAAAATATAAATAAATATACATTTTTTATTAAATAAATATATTGTATATTACTTCATTTGTAACAACATATCATTTAATTAATATAGCATTGCTAATAAGAAGAGTATTATAATATTGTTTAAGAGTTATTAACTTTACAAGCATAAATAACGTTACAACATGTTACAACATGTTACAAACTGTTAGTATTATTACTTTATTTTTAACCATTGAAACAACTGTAGAATAACGGGCGATGTAATTATAATAATACTATGTATAATTAAATACTAATTAATTTGTTAACAAAAATTATTTTACAGTCTTATGCGAAAGTTTATTAATTTATTTTGAATAAAAAAAAGTTATACCTTATAATGTTTTAAGATATCCTATAGATTATATATACATATATGAACCACACGTGTGTGACAAGTTTACTTAAAAAAAAATTTTTTTTTGAAAAATAAACAACGCAGTTAAATGGAAGTATTTATACTGTAAAACTTTTGTATAAAACATTTTTTGATGTTTCATTAAGTTTACGAAATGTATCAAAAAAAGACAAAAACCATTGACTTTTAAAGGGTGGTTTCAAATCTTTAAACCGTTTATTAGCATCAACTAAAAACTTCTAAATTCATGTATTTACCCCCCCCCCCCTCCCCCTACATTTATATCAAGTTTTATTAAAATCATAATTTTCGGGTTCGCGAGATTTTCTTGTCAGAAAAACAAGAAACAAAGGAATACAATATCGTAGCTACGTTTAACAAGGCTAATACACTTGTCATAAATTGAACGAGACCATTCAACGTCACGTTCTGACTTCCGACGTGTTATTAATGTCGAGCTTTGTGACGCTCGATACAATTATCGAATGTCACATTGATACGTCGCCATACGTTGTATTGTACGATGCGAGAGCGAGTATTATACTATTAATACAGAAACCGCTCATTACGGACCGATGAGAGAGAACATGAAATTGGCGTGACGCATAAATGTCAAGATGAGATTTCTTCTTTTTCTTTATTACATTCTATTTATAAAGATAAATAGATTTCACTAGTTTCATTATATTGCAAAGTGAGTTATCATTATACGTAATTCACAAATATTAAAGTTATTATTATTGATATTATTACCAAGAAAAATTTTAATTAAAATTTTAAAAAATAATGAATTAAATAAAAGAAATTAAATTTAAATTTAAAATATTAAATAAAGTAAATAAATTAAAAATTAAAAAGTTAATTATAAACATCTTATGCAAATATAAAAATGTTTGCATAACAATAATTGAAATATTGCTTAAATTATTCGATTGCCATTTACAAAAAAATCAAATAATTTTTAAAATATGGAAATTTATTATTTATTAGCATATAATGCAAAACTTAATAAAAAGTGTGCTGAGTAAATTTTACATCTTTTATGCAAAGAGAAATTATAAAATAGAAAAAAAATTTTCAGATAAAATTAAGATAAATCTTACAAATTTTTATCAAAAATTAAAAATAATTTTTTGTCAACCTTTTATGTAATTTTTAATCAGGTTTTCAGAAATTTACCATATGATATTACATTATTAATTGAACTCTTTGTTATCTCAGTATTTTCGCAAACACTCTTTCCTATAATTATGCACTTTACAATTAATTTTTTATTAATTTTTATGTGCATTTTACAAAAATTTACATATGAATACTCTATGCAACGATTATTGTTATTATTATCTACAAGATTGTGGAAACGCAGTGTTCGGAATCTGAAGAAATGTAGGAGCTCGCCAATATCTAGGGTACATAAATGTTTTACATGCAATAAGGCGTTCGTCCAGGCTGGACGAAAGTGCCCACAGTCTGATTTTATTACTCGACCACAAAGAGGCTCGTGCGACAGAGGGAAAGATAATAGCGGAAGCTAGAGGTGTTAAGAAAATGTTCATACAAATATGTAAAGAAATATGTTTCTGTATTTTATTTAGATTTATAAGTCGTTTATTTGTTTCGTACGGTCAATTCTAATAATACATATAGATTACCATAGATAAAAGTTTCAAATATTTATTATTATATTTTAAATGTATTTAAAAAAGTAAAAAATGGTGCTTAGAGATTTAAAAAATATAAATGTATATATAGTATCTCTCTTATAAATTATATATAAACATTTATAGTAATAAGTACATTGAAAAAAATGCGGTAAAATTAATGAAAAAGCAACTTGTTTCAATTAAACGGTGTAGTTGCGGGCTGCCAACTAAATAAATAATTCATGAAATTTAACTGTCACTGATTGCAATTTTTATTATGCATATTAAACGAATTATGTATATAATTGAATCAATGACATATAATATTGTAGTGAATACATATCAGAGTGTAATAAATTTTCAAAGTTGAGAATTAAATACTTCATAATTATGTAATAATGCTAAATGTAAACATTATAATTGTATTTCAATTTCATTAATCATGTGCAATTCATATCTGATTTAATTAAATATACAGATAAATGTATAAGTTATATATTTGCATAATTTATACATATGATTGAATTAAGCATTGATTATTGTCTTCAAAATAAAAAAGTGACTGTTTTAAAAACATTTTTACACACAATTAAAAACAAAATTTTCTTTAATTAAAGAATACTATTGCATTAGTTTAACACTAAATGTGCTTATATTAATTTTAATTTTTCTTTTAATAAGTTTTTTTTACTTTATCCAAAACAAATTTAATTTAATTTAAACATTTTTTTTTAAATAAAAGTTTTCACAATTCTGCCCTCAATCACTTTTATGATACTAGATTGACATATTTCAACCTAGTATTATATGTTGATGGCGAAATCTTGTTTCCTTTCGCGCTCTTGACGAACCTTTTTTATTATTAGTAAAGACAGTCCATTTTTTTACGAGATAACACGCCACATAGCGGTGGATAGTAAAAAGAATACCATCTTAAGAATAAAATATACTCCACACAAGCCTATTTATTACTGACATAATACATAAATGGTTTGAACCAATGTTCAACAATATTAAACATTAAATGCATCTTATTTCTATTCAACCATAATGCATTTGTGTAAATTACATTAGCATTAACTCTTTGGTTGCTTTGTTTTAATTTTCGCGTGTAATTGAATTGACACCATTACTTGACACCATTATTTTACTTCAATATTATTGAATCATATGAATTAATTTATTCACAGGGAATAAAAAGATTTTATATTAATTATACATACGCTTGATACAATTAAAACGTGTACTTAATATTTTTTTTATCTACATATACACAACAACATTAATAATTACGTATGTTGATTGTATCAAGCCCATATGTAATTAATGTAAACACATTTCCACTTCTTCTAAAAATATAATTGGACATAAATGCAATAAGGAGTTAATATAACATCTGAGGAATTCTTGATTTGTTCTAATATATAAAAAATATACAAATTAAATACATTGTATTTAAATTAACAAAATAATGCATTTGTATCAATCAAAGTACCCTCAACTTCACGGTTGATTTGTTTTTATTATTTTACGTAATTGAATTGACAACAAACATAATTATATGAATTACATAGAATTCAACTATATATAAACAAAACTATTAATTGTATATGTAATTATAATAAAAAAATATGTAATTGAGATATATAAATATATCGATCATTCAATTACATTTTACAAAAGCATTGATATTACTAATCCAAGTGTCACTATTATTAAAACAATTATTGCTAATTTTCGTTCATTAATATTGATGTTACTTCAATAATATTAATATCAATTACACTGATCTAATTGATATAACAGCTTTTCTTCTGTGTACAAGTTTGGCAATATTTTAGAGAGAATTTTTGTTAATTACATTTTAATGTTAAAATCAGTGTAAAAAGTATCACAGTATCACATATTTGTGTCATTTATTATCTTTAAATTAGAAATTTATATGTAATTATTGGACATGTAACAAAAAAATTTTTAGATATTCTAAAAGATTTTTAAATAAAAGTTTTTTATAAAAGTTTTTATTAAAATTATATTAATAATATTATATTACAAATGTAAACTGTTTTTAAATGTTATGTAATCTAATTTTATTTAGTGAAGGTAATTTATTTATATAATTGTATATAAAATATATATTATATGTATAAGAATGTAAAATAACTTAATTTTTATTTTACACTTTATTACGGTTTCTTCATAAATCAAAAGTAATTCTGATCGCATAACAGTATGCATTAGACACCTTTCTTTAATGTCATTAGAAAGAGAATTTGTTTAAAAATAAAGAAATATAATTTGAAATAGTCAAATAAACTGTTTATTAATTAAATTTAAAAAAGTTTTCTCTGTGTGCATGCATATATTAAATTCTAAATTAAGTATTTTTTTATTATATCCTGTTTTTTTTTAAATTTTAATACAACAGAAAAATTTATTTATTAGTTTCATTTTTTTCTAAATCTATATTGCATGAATTAGTCCATTTACATTTTACATTTTAGCGTTTAATATTACCTTGTGAAAATTAATATTCGCGTGCTTTATATAGAAATTTTTTTTCAGACGCGTCGTAAATACAACTTGTAGAATACGAACGTCGTAAATGGATAGGCGAATAGCACATGTAAATACATATGTGTGCTCATGGTATGTAGCACATACGATTTATGGCGGTCAGTTTATTGAAATGGGCATCCCTTGCCTTCGTCCCCATGCCTTCATGATTCTTCCGCCGATACGCCGTTTCTTGGCCTTCGCGCATATGTAGAGACTTATAAGAGACATATAACTTCTCTGCATCTACAGCGGCACGTTCTGCAGACGACTGGATCTCGGCCGAACTTCGAACGCTGTTGTCTCCTGCGTGCTAAATCTTTTAATATTCTATTTAATATCCCGCTTCGCCCCCTTCCTCCCGGCGACCGGCCGCGTGATCCATCGCTCGCGAACTCGTATAAATCAAACGGAAGATATTAGTCGTTTTTTGTCCGGTGCGACGGCTCTGACGTTCGATCGCGACCTCCATAATTGTTTTTCCGGATTATAAATTTCACTTTTTTCCCCTCGCGGTGCGGCGACAAAACCATTTTCTTCGTATGAGAGTAAAGGTTTTTATTCACTCGAACCTATTCATTTCTCGAAAGCGTTCTTGCACGTTTAAATTTCTCCTGTAATCAATCTTTTTGAATTTAGATGTAAATTAAACCATGAAACTTATTTTATTAAGAAAATTTGTGATATAAATAGATTAGGCATCTGGATCGAATAAGGCATATTAATTTGCATATTAGTTTAAAAAAACCCTATTATTAATAATAAAGGGTCTAAAAGAAATAATATAATTCAGTTCACTTATTAAATAATTTATTTTCTTTTTGAAACTCTAATTCTATTCAAGGGTAATATGGAACGGTAAACGTAAGTATATGATATAATTTGTATGATGATATAAACTTCATAATGTTACAAGTAGTAACATTTAGTTTTACTTTTTTAATTTATTTTATTTAATGTTATTTTTTATCTTGAAGCAGAATAAAAATATAAAATATGCAAAATCTAAATGCAAAAAAATGTAAATTAAATGGACATTGTAGTAATTAAAAAACAAAAATTAAAACGCAATGATTCAATTCTCTGCTAGTCGCGTTAGATCGATAAAACTCACACAGTGGGGTGCGGTTTCGAAAATGTTTCCGTAATCGTCTATCATTGCACAACAGACGCCTCAATTTTATATTAGAGCATAAGAGTAGATAATATTTATAGGGTATTTTCTCTCTCTCTTTCTCCTTCTCCCTGTCTCTCCTCTCCCTTTCCTCCTCTCGTTTTCTTCTCGCCCTCTCACGTTGCTTCTTAAGTGGGGAGACGGCATTCATGATACAGTATACCATTTAAACGAGAGTTCAGGGGTTAAGAGGAGATTTTGGGGTCGCGTTAATTAATACCGCAACGCTGTGGGGTACATCTCCCCACTCCCTCTCTCGACACACGCAGAACACTGAGACGCTAACTATGACTTAAGCTGCCATTAATTCACATCAATGTCTTCCTACCGCGCCCGAGGGCTGGTGACTTGCATCCTTGTTGCTGGAACCGAGATAAGTGAATGGATTTTCTCTCTCCTTTTTTCTCTCTCTTTTTCTTAAAGGAGCGCACTGTAATACTTTCCTTTTTTTTTTCCGCAACGCTTCAAACACGAATCAATAACGAAGTAATAGCGCGAATACGGTCTGTCATCATAGAAATTTAACAAATACCTTTCATTTATAAATTTTTAAACATCGTTTTCTTTTTACAAGGACATCTCACCATCAGTACCATTTTGTAAAAACTTTATAAAACTACATTATATTATACGAGATTTACATTTAGATAATTAAAGATTGTTATAATAATTTTCTATAGCAAAATCTTTTACTTTGTTAAAGAATAAATAATCTCTGCTAGAAAAATTTAAATACTACGACATTGAATTTGATTTTCATTTTGGAACATTTTGATCAGCAATGTTTTTATTAACGTTTCAACAAAACTTTATAAAAAAACAACAAACTTATAATAATATCACAATAATAGATTACAGAAGTTTAAATAAGTCATTAATTTGTCAATACAGAATATCTGCAATTTTTTACTGCAATTTTATCTAAAATTTATTTCATATTATAATTTCAATAAACTTTCCTTCTTTTTTTCATTAAATAGTAATAATCCTTCAAATTTTATTATATTTTTATTGAATCTTTATTAAAATTTTATCTGTTCTTTATTATGTAGAAAAAAATCTTTTCAGCGAAATATAATTAAATTTTCGTTGCATCCATTGTTGCATATTCATTGAAATTTTATCAAATTTAATCAAACATCAAGTTCATTAAAGTTTCACTAAAATTTTATTGAAATTTTTGTAACAGGGATGAGATTAATTTGTATGTTAATCGACTGAATGGTTTCGCATTTCCGAGTCAAAATATTAAGATATCTTCTCTCAGATGAATATTGTCCGGTCGGACTGTTATAGCGATATGATGCAAGAACATTGTAGCTATCCGGATGGTTCTCGGAAGGAAGGCGACAGAGATGGAAAGCGATCGCGAGGTGGTCTTGCGATACTTGATGTCGCAGAGTGATAAGCAATCTAGGTTTTTGTCACGCACGCGTCTCATGTGATCCGTTTAGAACTCAACTAAAGGTGACTCCTTGTCATTTTTACAAACCCAGCAATCGTATACCATTTGCAATATCTCTTCTTTTATCTCTATATAGTTTCTCTTTATCACATTTATTTTTATAAAATAAATTTTAACTTTTATCAGAGATGAAAACCATTTGAAAAATTATAGCAGCAGTATTTTCACTCTATGAAATTTAGAAAGTACTGATTATCATATAAAGGTATCATTTTTCTATTGCGATTTTTTATTAGTTTCTGCTATATTTTAATTAAAAATTCGTTTGACATAAAACAAAAAATCCAGATAAGCTTAGTAAATTTTAAAATTTAATCCCTTATTATAATATTAATGTTGAAAATATGTTGAATTACATGTTGTAAAGCAATAGATTTTATCACACTGTTGATCAAGTGTAAAATTAAACACGTCAGAGCTATTTGTATACAGTAGAGCTCTGCTAGCTTAGTGAAAAGATTAAGATGTATGATAGCAGAAGAAGTTGTAATAAATAATAAACTTTTAAAAGTGTTATATATAATAAGATAAATTTTTATCAAAACTTTTCCATAAAATATGTTCTTATATTTAATTTACTGTAGAGCAAGACTGTATGTAGTGTAAGCTAATATACAACTAGAAATAAAAAAACAAATACAAGAATATAATTTTTCTTTAACGTAAAAATAAATACTTATGCAACTGTTTTTATTTTTGTCATGCTTTTCTTCAGAACTCTTCTTAATAATTATATTTGTGTTACACACCGATTTATATTTATCATGCAATTTTAAAATAAGATATAATGATTCATAAAGGTAAATGTTCGAAAACTATATAAAATTATTTTAAGGTTTATCTATTATTTTTAAAACTTATTAACATTTTTTCTGTAATATATGAGTTATAATTTGAGTCGCTATAAGATATGAGTTAAACGCGCGCGCGCGCGCGTGTGTGTGTGTGTGTATATATATATATATATATATATATATATATATATATATATATATGTATGTATGTATGTATGTATGTATGTATATATAAATTTTGCAGGAAGGTTGGAATCAGATTGAACGTGTCCGGCTGTCTTATAAAGGGAAAGACACTGTTGACATGCGTGTCCAGCGCCTGACACCCATTCCAAAAAAAATCCAGCGCGTCCGGATGGATCTTTCCCGTTAGTTAGGCCGATCATTGCCGCCGTAACAAGCCGGCTATTGACAGGTCCTCTCCTGTCATCACAGGGCACGTGGGTGTGAGTGTGTACCAGAGATACATAGGTACGGTCAAAGGGATGGCCAGGACAAACCGCAGTTCGACAATCTTATGTGGTCGTGCTACTACGGGCGCCACATACTAATGGAGCATTACCTTAACACCCTCTATCTGAGCTCTCGTTCAGTTAGTTACTCCTCGGAGATGTGAAAGAAAGGACAGACGGAAGAAGAGGAAAGAGAGAGGGGAGAGAGAGAGAGAGAGAGAGAGAGAGAGAGAGAGAGAGAGAGAGAGAGAGAGAGAGAGAGAGAGAGAGAGAGAAAGAGAGGGAGAGTGTGTCGGCGATCCACCTCTCTTCATAGTCGTAACGACGAAGCGACGGGCGGCAAGAGCTATTGTGCCTTCTTCTCTCGGGTTTGTCCCCGTTCGTTTCTCCTTTTTGATCGATCTCTCAGAAAATAGCGTCCCAACGTGAATCGTTATCGCTATTTGACATTTTCGTCTATAGCTGGTGCGTCATTTAATTCGATGAAAATAATTTCTGCCAGCGCAGAGACATGGAAGGTAACATGAGATCCTATTTTTCAAAGTGTTAGTTTTTATTATATTTCAATTAAATTTGCTGATAATATTTAAATATATAATATTAATAATTATATAAAACGTTATCTTTATTAACTAAAAAAGTATGATTTTATTGTATTAAATAGTATTGTTAATAAATGATCAAACAATCATATTTGTTTCTTTAAATAAAGTTTTGTTTGACTATTAAAGCATATATTTCTTTATTTTTAATAAATTTTAGTAAAAAATTAAAAAAACCTTTCTCTTTGTGTTTTAAAAACATACTGTTTTTCTTAATTTATAAAAAATTTATAAAAACGATGATTTAATATATGTATATATTTTATATAATATATAATACAAGTTTTTTAAATATAAATTGTAAATTTAAAATAATTAATGTAAATTTTGTGTTTCTGAACTGCAACTTGCTTGAAAACTTATATTTTTATATTTTATTCTGACATACTTTTACATAAAATATAACACAAACATGTTTTAAATATTTTCAGTTCAAAGTTGACAGACAATGTACAGTACAGCATTATGCAAATTACATTAACACATTTGATTGTGATTCAACATCAATTCGAAATAATACGAGCTCAACATTTGCACAATCGCGATAATCGATGTCGAAGATAGCGGCGATGGACCGCATGAATTTTAATCGACACCTTATCTAGTACACGACCGTAGTTGGAGTGCCGCTGGATCGTGATCAAGTGGAGCGCCATGGTGAGTACAATACATGCCAACCGACAAGCGACAATACACTATTAAACTCGTTGAGATGTATTGCTCTTTTGTTTTCTACTACACCTGCCGCATACGTGATAATCAAGAAACGTTGCCAAGAACGTACAAACGCCATTCAATACGATGTAAATACGTCAGAGATAAAATTAGTAATTAAGGGTTATTGTTCTTACTTCGTGTTATTAATGTACAGCAAAAATAGTATTTGTAAAATATTTTTATCAAAACGTAAGTTTTATACATATATATCAAACATGGATAGAATAGAAACGAAATATGAAATTTCTATACTTCGCTATACTTTGAAAGATAAATTGATTTTTGACAACTTTATTGACCATTTATTGACAACTATATAATTACTTCTCTGTAAATAGTTATATTGTGTTTTCAGAATTAGTTAAGAATTGATTATTGAAGGAAAAGCACATCTGTTTTTTAATATTTAAATATTTCGGAAGTGGATTAAAATAGCCAAGTATTTCAAACAAGATGATGTTAACGATTTTTTTGTTGCAATTGTTATAAATGTTTGTATGTAAATATTCCATACTAATTTTTCATTAATTTATTTTGTTCTTAATATGTACTGTAACTTTCCTATCCAAGTAATGCACGTAATATGGAGAATATATTAACAGCAACCAATACGGTTGGTGTTAATATATTTTCCATATTACGTACATTACGTACTTGGATAACATGGTACGAACATACGTACTTGGAACATGTTTCATACTGTTTATTTTGCGGTAATAATTACAAAGATAACAAAAATAAAGAAAAATTGTTACAATATATTGTTTCCACTGGTGTATGAAGATTGCTTCAACTAATGTTTGTCAACATTTAGTTGTCTAACATGTAGGATAAACCAAATAGAATCAAAATAAGGATTGAGATCATATTCGTTATATTCAAAGCTTGTTATTTTAGCGCGCGAATTAGTCCGACTCTCTTTCTCTCTCTTTTCGCAGCGCACCTAAAACGATAAAACTAAATTAATCAATTAATCACAAAAAGATTAATGCAAAAATGTGAAGACATAAAAGATATTTTTTTTACACTTTTAAATAAAATAAATATACATCTTTAATCAAAATTAATTTTTTGGTGTTTTTATACAAATTTTTTAGGTGTTGTATTTTAGATCTTGTTTGTCGCTTTTTACTTTTTTATATTAAAAAAAAAAAACGTGTTGTTATCGAGCTAACAAGTAGTTAACGCGCATCGCATTGTGCAAATTAATAAATAAAATTAAAAAAATATTCATTTTCCAGATATCTTTAGTATGTAACATTGAGAAAATTCTTCGGTTTTTATAAATTAAAATATGTAGATCCTTTTATCGCAATTAAAACAATCTTTTAATTAATTATTCATCAACCGGTTAATCAGTTGGATGGTAAGGCTATGTACGAAAATTGTAACGTCGAGTACAAGTTATTTTTTTAAAATATAATTTAAAGTTTCTCAATTTTAGGATTATTTCTTAAAAAAGATCCATTTCTTCATTTTTGACAATCTTTTAAAATGTTCCATGTTATGTGTATTTTATATCAAATATGGTTTTTTTTTTGTAACAATAGAGAATGGTTGTCTATATTAACATATTACCATGTTTTAGTATTATATCTATTTAACAAAAGCAAAAAATAAAATTTTGAAAATAAATATATGAACAAAAAATGTTTTTTGTCAAGTATAACAGTTTCGTAATAGTGCTTCGTATTACGCGCAGAAAAAGAATTCGTCACCGAAGCTATAATATAGCCATGTCAGCTCAGATATGTCCTTAAAATAGGAACAGCTAATATTGTTTCTGCCAAAACTAAATTTATTAGTTTATTGTTGACTATTAATCTATCCATATTTTTTTACTAAATTTATTAGTTAAAATTTAGCAGTTACAGTAAAAAAATACACTTGCTGCCAGAATCAAATGTTATTTGAATTTATTATGTTATCATACTTTTCTGTACTACAATTATAAATATGCGGATTTTATACAATTATTTCTACAGTGTAATATGGTACGGAATAAAAAAAGTTAATTATTCCGAATCACAGTTCCACCTTCAAATAGGCTGATATTTTTTGTAATGACTTCTTATGCTTAGAGAGTAATATAAATAATAATTTTAAGTCGGGGAAAGTACAAAAAAAAATTTATAAACAAAAAAAATTTTTAAATGTATCATTGTTTTCTGATTAATGTGGAATAAAATTTACAATAAAATTTGTCCTTCTCGTTTGTAAATTGTATACTATTTATATTTTCAGTTAAAATTTCGCGAACCTATCGAAAAATCACTAAAAAATATGCATATAGTATGGCCATAAAGTATGCTCAATTTGCTGTATTTTTTTTGTTCATAAGTTTTTTTTTGTACTTCTCCCGACTAAAAATTGTTATTTACATTACTTTTTAACCATAACAAGCCATTACAAAAAAATTTCAGCCCATTTGGAGGTGGAGCTGTGATTCGAAACAATTATCTAAACAAAATAAAAAAAGATTCGTCTTCTGTCATAATTACACTGAAAAAAACTTAAGGTTATAATAATCCAGCCTTGACAATAATTATTCAGAGCCTTAGTGAAATGGTTTCAATTAAATGTAAGGTAACAAAATAATGTAATTATAACAAAATGTTTATAATTATTATCAAACGTTTTGTCATATTTGTTTATATAGTGACTCAATATTTCAAATAATATTGTTACTATATAAATGCATCTCACAAATTTACCTAGGATTTTATTTTGTAGTGCAGATTATATACGCACATTTACCTTTGAATCTCTCTATTACAGTTTGTGATACATCTCAATTTTTTAATAGTTGAAATATTTTCTCAATTTTTTATATTTTGCAAACGTAGCAATTAAGATTTTTTTTATTATTATCATATCTGTGAATTGGAAAGATTATAATGGCTTTAGCTTATCCCGTATTTTTCGTTAATTTGAATTGCTCATTTGTGTTGCGTTCGATGGAATAATCTGTATTGTGGTTGTGAGCCTATGATTCTTTGACACGTAGTGAGGTTTTAAATAAGGATTCTCAAGTCAAAAACCAGCAAATAACAATCTGGTAATAGATCTGTGTTGCTCTGCTTATTTAATCCATAATTCTGTCTTTTTATATGAATTATTCCAGATATGGATCTTTTTATTATAGAAGGTTCTTTATCTATAATTCTTATTTTGTTCTATTTAAATTTATACTTATTTTTAATTCGATAGTTGGTGATGAAGAACCCGTGGTCTTTCTAATGTCAGTTTTGTTCTTTAATTGCCTTTTAGTTTGCCTCACATAAGTAAGGTTGGCATGTTTTAAACAATTTGTTTAAAACTGTCTGATTAAAACTTGTTTAAAACAATGGACACTGTTTTAAATATTTTTGGGTAATTGTGGAGGAAAAGGGCTTACTCTCCGATTTGGCTGTAATTACACTATTTTGTGTATTTCGATGCGTAGAACACGAATCTGCAAGAAAAAAGTGTCGCTCTGCTCCGCAAGACAAGATATTAATTGTTAAAGTTTACTATTTGACAGGTTATGAAATCTGTCATATCGACGAAATGTTGCGACTGAACATGGTCTCGTGGTCATATATTTTGATTGAAAAAGAATTAATATATTCTCAAAAAACGCGTGGGCGGGGGAGGGGCGGAGCCCCCTGCACCCCCTCCCCGTGATTTTTTCTAACCTAACCCACACATTTTAAAGTCGATATTTGGTTAATGCGAAAATATTGAAAATGAACAGCGTGGAAAGTCGCAAACCTATGTGGTACTGTACAAGCATGGATGTCGTTTATTTTACGTTTTATAAATACGATACATGATATCAGTGCTTTACTTAAAGCAAATGTTTTTACATTAACCAAATATCGATTTTAAAATGTGTGGGTTAGGTTAGAAAAAATCACGGAAGGGGGTGCAGGGGGAGGGGCGGAGCCTTCCCCCGCCCACGCGTTTTCTGAGAATATATTAAGGTAATACTGAAGAAGACAATCTTGTTTCACGCGAAACAAAGTATTCTCTGCTTTAACTAAAAACAAACTATTTTCATAGTAGCGTGGTAGGAATTGTTAGTGGTAGAAATAACAATTTAAAATGTCGATTAAATTATTTAATCAAGAATAATCTTATAAGTTATAAAATGCATTGTTCAAAGTGCAGTAACAGTTAAAAAAAAACAGAAATAACTTATTATTTCGTTGTCAAAGAGTATTTTATTAAAAAAATATGAGAAATATATGAAAAAACATTATGCCTTTAAAACAAATACAAAATTTAGAACATGGTTTAGCAAATGTTAATAAAAAACTTATTTTGTTTCAGCCTCCAAGACATCTTCATTGGTAGTCTTCGGTGGATACAGTTCCGCAATCACACGGAAAAAACTCTTTAAGTTCTTCATATTTATGAGCGCGTTTGAAGAGAAATTCTGCTAAATATCTTTCTAAGTGTGCAGAGCTAGTCCCATACCGTGGGATATTACTTCTCACTTCTCTTTAAACGCGTTCTATATGTTGAGTATGGCTTCTTGCATATATAAAAAGTCAAAATATATTACATTTAATATTGTTTAATTTGTAAGAATATTTAAACGTTTCTACTTGCCGGTATCTGGATCAACAAAGTTCAAAGAATAATTCACTTTCAGATGTTGGAAACCCTTTCTATTTAAACAATCATAGGATTTCCAACAATCTGACATGATTGTTGTTCCAAGAAGGATCCATTCTTTTATTAAATTAAGAAGAGTTTTTTCTGTGCGATCTGGAACTGGCACAAGAAAAACTCTGCAAGTATTACGCTCGTATCCGCCGAAGATCCAATTGCCTTTAACTATTCGGCCACAATTGTATTTCCTCTTGCCGATTTTTGCTTCGTCTATCTCAACAATAGTATTAGGTCCTCCAAGTTTAGTACTATTTTTTTCGGCCCAGTGTATAAATAAACCTACATTTTATTTTATAAATTTCACAAATAGTATATTTAACATATCAATATATTAACTTAACATAAAATTCATGTATTAAAATTAAAATATGTAATATATTACATGTATATAAAACATATAAAACATGTATTAAATTATACTTACTTCACGGCAAAAGGAAGCCCAATCAACAACCGATTTAGAAGTAATTTGTAATTCTGTGCATAAGAAATCTTGTCGAGGAGGCCTTAACATAATAAAGTATGCATTTAATCTGCATATTGTTTCCAAACTTAATTTAGATTTACTAAACCAAGTATCTAATTTTGCACTTGCTTTAAAAGCACATTGGTTTTTCACATATTTCTTATGCATATTTTTTTTATAAAATGCTTTTTGGCAACGAAATGATAGGTTACTTCTGTTTAATTTTAAATTGTTATTGCACTTTGGACAAAGCATTTCATCACTTATAATATTATTTTTGATTAAAAAATCAATTAATTTCTCTCTATCATGTGTTATAGCTAAAAACTTGTGCAGCTGCATTTTGACTAGTAAACTAGTAAACTAATGAAACGTATGTACGGTGGCTTATGATAAAACAAAAGAAAATCATTTCAAATTGTTGACTTACCTATCGGACAACTGGCACGTGACCTATTCAATTATGACCACCTACTCAACATCATAGTTTAAATTTCGCGCGATTTACGTCACTGCGCATGATTAAATACGTATGCATCATGTCGAAATGACAGAAATCCTAACCACGCAACTGTCAACTTTAGTGCTTAATAACTTTTCCACGCTTGTACAGTACCAAATAGGTTTGCGACTTTCCACGCTGTTTATTTTCAATATTTTCGCATTAACCAAATATCGACTTTAAAGTGTGTGGGTTAGGTTAGAAAAAATTATGGGGAGGGGGTGCAGGGGGAGGGGCGGAGCCCCTCCCCCGCCCACGCGTTTTCTGAGAATATATTAATTCTTTTTCAATCAAAATATATGGCCACGGAACCATGTTCAGTCGCAACATTTCGTCGATATGACAGATTTCATAACCTGTCAAATAGTGAACTTTAACAATTAATATCTCGTCTCGCGGGGCAGAGCGACACTTTTTTCTTGCAGATTCGTGTTCTACGCACCGAAATACACAAAATAGTGTAATTACAGCCAAATCGGAGAGTAAGCCCCTTTCCTCCACAATTACCTATTTTTGTTTTAAACAGTTTAGAACTGTTTAAAACATTGCAATTAAAAACATGTAATTATTTAGAATATTTAGAAAAAAATGCAAAAAAAAAACAAAAACTAATAGATGTGTATGTTGCAAAAATGTTTTTGTTCAGTTTTTTATCTATATTATTTATGTAGCACATAAATATAAAGATATAAATATACAGATGTAAATACTAAAATAAAAATTAAAAATGAAGATGGGTATTATTTTATAATTTAGCAAAATATTTATTTTTGGATATTAAATAACAGTCATTACAATAAAGACTACTTAGTGAATATTTAATGATTTTACATTTACATTTTAGCGTTTTAAAATTGATGGAAATTGTGTGGTGCAAAAAACTACAACGGTTCTTTAGTTTGTATAAAAGAAATAACTTACATTTATTAAGTAAACTAAATACAGTCGCGAGATTTCGTACCGTGCGTACATACATACATGTGTGTCGCGGAGAAAAACCAAAGTGAAGTTAATAGCGTTTTCGATTGGGATGCACTGGCTGCACTCAGTATCAGGAGCGTGTTCGATTGGCAGTGCCAATGCGCACTTGGCTAGTGTCACGTGTTCGTTTGACCGCACGACACTCGCGTAGTGCGCACTCAGTGCGCACTAAGTGGCACGAGATATTTTAACGGTGCCAGTTCAGTGCATTGGATGTATGCAGACACCAGTGCATCGTTTTGAATGTTTTGACCTGATACAAAATTGTATATAATTAGATATATACATTTTTTCCCGGGCAGAGAGAAGTTTTTTCGGATTTAATAAATTTTCTTAAAAAGGATTCGTTACCGAAGCTAAAATTTAGCCATAACAGCTAAGATGTGTCTTTAAGATGTAATAAAAAATACATATGTCCCGAAAGCTCACTACGATAGCATAGGTTGATCCGGTTTCTGTCACCGTGGGTGGTCTACTTATGTAGTCTTTGGAGTGTAAATTGCATTAGGAGAAAGGTGCCGCGTGCGTCGCCTAGCGGCAATCTGCGAACTACATACTTTTTAAATTTATATAATATAGAATGTTAGGAATTTAATTACATTTACCATAATTGTGATTGCATTTATTATATAAAAATGGTTAATTCGATTGACTACTTCTATTTGATATTCTACTATATTATTATTTTAAATTATTATAATTTATAGTAAAATTTTTACCCTGTTTGGCACTACTATACATATATGGTGGTTATTTACACTAACATTATAGCAATAAACGCTATAAAAATTATATTTGCAACTATAATTATTTTACTATGCAATTATAATTGCAAATACAAGACACTTTTCTCTCGGTGTATATGCACACATAATTAGGTATAATTATATGTTTTTAAATACAATTAGATCAAATTTTTAATGGGTCCATTTAATGGATCACATTTTTGTGGTAAATTAAAATATATTTTTATGAATAAAAGATTATTTATTTATACTTGTATTCATTTACATAAACATTTTTATATAAAATATTTTATACATATATTAAAAAATATTGCTCAAATTGTGCAATAAAATAAATCAACATTATTAATAAAAAAATTTTTTTAATTAAAATTTATCTGAATATTAATATATTAGAATAAAATTTAATATTCAATAGAAATTAAACTTCCCAGATAGCACAGAGAGTTCAAAAAGAATTCAATTGTGTGTCACCTATTATGTCACCAATTATGAATTCTTTTTAAGAACTTTTTTATAAAAATAATTCTTTTTGCATCTTAATAAGAATTCATAATTGATGACATATTATTGAGTTCTTTTTGAATCTCTGTGCTATTTCTGTGCTTCAATTATGTGAACGATAAACTCTGTGTACGCGCGCATACATATATGAAAATTAAATTACTTATTCTATAATATAAAAATGGTATTTTTATGCAAATTTAATGCAAACACATTATTATATATATATATATATTTTTTAATCAAACATAAAAGTATATATATATAATTATATCTAATTTGATACAATTATATATAAATTTGTATATAATTTAAATTGAAAAAATTCTAATACAACTTTAAATAATATGATATGGAGTTATAAATATTTTGATATAATTATATATAATTATTTAATCAAAAAAGAATTTTAATATAATGCTGTATAATTTAATATGGGTTTATAAATATCTTGATATAATTATATATATTTATTTACTCGAAAAGTAATTTTAATAAAATGTTGTATAATTCAATATGGAGTTATAAATATTTTGATACAATTATATATAATTATCCACTCAAAAATACAATGTTGCATAATTTGTTATAAAATTATAAATATTTTGATATAATTATATATAAATTAATGTATAAATTGATCTTATTATATGTAATTATATATAATATGATATAATTATACATAATTAGATATAAACTTTTTTTCCCGGGTGCATTGCAGTCATTGCATATAATGCATATCAAATATCAAGTATATTTTTATCTAAATTTACTTTAAATTTAATAAATTATAATAATGAAATATATAAATTAAAGAATATAGTTTTATATATATTAATAAAGAATAGTAGTTTTTTTTTATTACTCAACTAAAAAATACTTTTTTAAAAGCTCAGATTATAATTATACAGACTCAGTCTCAATTTCATGTTCAGTTTAATCAACTTCACCTTTTTTGTTGAGTGCCTTTAAAATTGTTACTAATTTTGAAGCTTTTTCTACGCCTAATTTGTTTCTCAGTTTTGTGTGCCCTAAACCAAAAGCTGAGAACAGCTTTTCTATGCCAGCAGAAGAAGCAATTGCTGTATGGAGTTGTATTACGAAGTCAAACGTTACTATACTGATATTATTTTTTAGCGTAAGCCACCGTGTTATCGGCTTAACATTTTTAATATATTCCTTAGAAAAAAAAATAATTTTTGAACGGAGAAGTTTTTGCTCGATAAGACATTAGGGCATATGTCAGGCGTAGCTGCAGGGTGGTATGTATTGACATATTCCATTGCTTCACCTATTTGTTCTTAGCTTAACTGAAGTCCTCTAAATCGATGATCTAGCAAATTTATTAAATAATGTGCAGGCGTTATTGTCATTTCAAAACGCTGTAGAAACACAATCAGACTCCAAAAAATTGTTTTGTTTAATGGTTTGTTACTGCTTTCCAAATTTTTATGGCCTCACCAATTGTACGGCATTCTCGTTGAATTTTGTCTAAAGCGACTGAAATTACTTTTAGTCTTTCCAAATAATGCGTTGCTTTAATTTTTAAATTCATATCGTTAACTTTTGATGAAATATCCGAGCTAATTGCTATGAATTAGTGCAAACTTTAGACAAAATATGCCAGTTACTAATGTATGATTCCAGACAGTCGGCCAAGGTATTTCATTAAACATCTTGTGGCATCATTAAAGCTTTTCTACCTCCTTTTTTATACTTAGCAGCAGCAAAATGCGTGTTTCAAAAATATTTCATAATTTTTTTATGTGTCCTTTGATTCCTGGAATTTCAATGTTGTGCGCAAGAAGATTTAAAATATGTGCGGAGCATCCATAAGTAATAATGTCAGGCATGTTAAGTTCTTCACATGTTGCCAATTGTTCTCTCATTTTACGAATATTTGCTGCATTGTCAGTTACAAAATTTCTCACTTTGCAACTGCCAATTTAGCAAGTACTCCGCGGTATGGCTATTACCTTTGGTATCAATAGTATCGCACAAATGCACAGTTTCGTCAATGATATCTGTCGCTGACATACACATTATAAAATTATTGTGAATGTTACTTCATCTCCTGAGGCATACATACACTCTTTCCATTTAAACAGTCTTTTACCCATATAGACAAAAAGATGTTTTTTAGATTTCTAAAAGACATCTTGAAGAAATCTGAAAGACATCTTAAATAATACTTAAAGATATCTAAAAGATTTCTTTTAGAAATCTGAAAGACCTATATAAGATATTTTATAGATGTCTTTTATATATCTTGAAGACCAGTTGTAGAAATCCTTTTAGATATCTATATTTTTATATATTTATTAATTAATATTTACAAATAAAACACATTTTAAATCATAATTTAATATATTATATTCTGGAGAATATAAAACTTTAGTTTACAATGGTAACATTTTAAACGATAACATTTACAGTGCAATTGTTTATATTTCAAATGATATAAAACGATTACTTAATAATGTAATTACTACAAACACTCGTCAAAATTAAATACATCGCATATTCTATGTATTGTTTATATCGCATAGCCTTTCTCCCCTTCTCACACACTTTCTTTCGTAATATTTTTTACTAAAGTACCTGTCTTTTTTTGAGAGAAATTGAGACCTTGGCAAAAAATCAAAAAACAGAAAAACAATCAGAACTTGCGTTGGTAGTCAACAGTTTCTGTTTTCTGCTAATCTGTTAATTCACACATATCGTCTTTATCGGTTCCTGCTTTCTGTATTTTTATCAAAGTCTGAACTTTCCCTTACAATAAAAATGTATTTTTATACAATATACAATATACAAATATACGCGTACAATATAACTGCATACAAAACATATTGTCGATCAAGAAAATGCGTTTCTGAAAAATTAAACTCGTAGAACATTGAATTAGTATTTTATGTAGAAAATATGGAGAAACAGAGGCAAACGTTCTTCATATTTTTTACATTTACATTAGTTAGCAAAATTCTTTTCGTCGAAAGAGCATTCATTTTAAATTCAAGTTTCCAACGGCAAAAATATAAAAGAAACGAATATTAGGACGGAATTCATAGATTTAAGTAAATATAAAGGATTACTTAAATATAAGTGTAAAAATTTTCACAAGCTGTGGAAGAGCCAACAAGTTCAATGATACAAGTATCATCCATTATCCACTCGACCAGAAACTCATCGTATCATAGAAATAAATATCAATATCACTCTGAACTCAAGTATGTAAGCTGGTAGGTTCGAAATGTTTAGAAAGCCGACATCTGATCCTGAAAAGTAATTCATCCGTATTATAATTGCCTAGCATACTAATACATGGATTTGGGTAATTAGAATTGTAACGGTTCGTCTTTCCTGAACGTTTTCTCGAACAGGCTCACCGGGTGTCAGAATTTGAGAGAAGGGAGAAAGCTAACTTGCGCACACCGAGATCAGTTAAACAACTCTTTTATTGGAACCCTTTTTACACACGTCTTGTCCTACGCGCGGCCTTAACCTAATCACATACTTAACTTACGGCGGTATTTACAATATTTAAAAGTCCCGCTCGTGGCGTTGGTTGGTTGGGAGCGCACCTAATACGCAGCACCTTGGATCGCGGTCGCGGCGCGAGACCGAGGGGGGAGGGGTGGTCAAGATGCCGAACGCCGCGTCGGCGCGAGCTAGGCGGCAGAGCGGTCAGAGGACCTGCTCCGTCGGCGAGACGGGACTGGTGTCTTTTGAATTCGTTGAATTCGCAATAAATGTGATTTAGCTGCAGGAGCCCATACGAGGCGTAAAGTAAGATTGAACGTGTGCAGGTTTTGTAAAGCAATCAAAGCGTTCCAATGCCTAATGAACTCAGTTTTAACGGGTTTACAAGGTCTCAAATGTCTAATATATTTAGACGATATTGTTACTCACGGGCCGAGCTTGAGTGAGCATTACAAACTGCTAGCCGCTGTGTTGACACGGCTGAGAGACAGTAACTTGAAATCCAGCCGGAGAAGTGCGAGTTCATGCGCAAGGAGGTCAACTACCTGGGCCACTAAGAACGGAATTCTACCCGATCCTAAAAAACTGGACGCCGTGGAGAAATTTCCCACCTCCATGAAAGTAAAAGACGTACAAGCGTTTATTGGACTAGCGGGATACTACCGAAAATTTATTGAAAATTTTTCGAAAATAGCGAAACCCTTAACAATACTAAAAAAGGGGAAAATTTCGTTTGGACGACCATGCAACAAAATGCGTTTGAAATACTCAAAATAAAATTAACTACTGCACCGGTATTAAAATACCCGGATTTTAGTGAAGAATTTCTCGTCACTACCGACGCGTCAGATTACGCGGTAGGAGCGGTGTTATCTCAAGGCATCGTCGGCCAAGACCGCCCGGTTACTTACGCAAGCAGAATAATGAATCGAGTGGAACAGAATTATAATACTACTGAAAAGGAATTATTGGCGATCGTATGGACCGTGAAACATTTTTGGTCGTATGTATACGGTACAAAATTCAAGATAATTACGGATCATAAGCCACTTGTATGGCTATTCAATGTCACGGACCCGGGATCCCGCCTGATAAGGTGGAGCTCAAGCTCGCCGAATATGATTACGAGATAATACACAAGGCAGGCAAAGGCAATACTAATGCCGATGCACTGAGCCGACACCCCGTGTAGAAGATACGGAACACGTAAACATCGTCGAAGATAAAAACCGACAAGAAGAAGAAACAGCAAATCGGAAATACACGGAAAAAGAAAAAAAAAACAGATATTATATGAATATCACAACGCTCCTCTAGGAGGTCATCAAGGATTCGCACGTACACTAAAAAGGATACGATTGGACCATAATTGCCGAGGTATTACGAAAGATGTAGAGGACTACATCGCAAAGTGTGAACATTGTCAGAAGTTGAGAGCAAAAACAAAGATGCCTATGGTAATAACAGAAACCGCCGAAAAACCATTCGAGAAATGCGCCATGGATATCGTGGGACCATTAACGATAACGACTACAGGCAACAAATATATTTTGACTTTCCAAGATATCCTTACAAAATTTAGCAAAGCGGTCTCGATTGAAAGTCAGGACGCAAATACAGTGACACGAGCGTTCGCCACTAAAATAATTTTTGAACATGGAATACCAGGAAAACTACTCACAGATCAAGGTACGAATTTTACGAGTGAGATTTTCAAGAACGTATGCAAATTGCTGAAGATCGAAAAAAATGCAAAGTACCGCATATCACCCAGAGAGCAACGGAACAGTGGGAAAGATCACACCAGACTCTGGCAGAATATCTACGCCACTACATAAATACCGATCAGACAGATTTGGACGAGTGGCTACCGTATGCTATGTTTACGTATAATACACCACATACCGTAACCGGACTTACCCTCTTCAAACTAATATATGGACATAGAGCTACCCTACCTACAGCCCTAAACCAACCGCCTAGATTGACATACTCCTACGACGACTATGCGCAGGAGCTACGAGAAAAATTGCGAGCCTCAAGCAGAATTACAAAAGAAAAAGCAGAAGAGGAAAAACAAAAGGTGAAGAAGCAATACGATAAAAACTCAAAACCAGCAATTTTTTAAGTCGGAGAAAAAGTCCTACTCTACGATGAAACGGCAAGACGCGGCCGATCAAAAAAATTAAATGCAAAATGGATCGGACCGTACAAAATAATCGAGAAAAATAGCGACGTAAATTATATGATTAAAATAGGGCGAAAGACCTTACGCGTACACGCGAACCGGCTAAAGCTATTTATTGAAGAATAAAAAGGACTTACCCAGGAACAGCCACGCACCTCAGCTAAACCATAATGATAATCCAGGGCACAATTAAAATAATAAAAACACAATAAACACAAAAGTAACTACGTGAACTAAATAACTACAGCACTACTAAGCAAAAATTACGTTAATATAAGCACTACACAAAAAAACTACTAAGCAAAAAAAAACAACTATGAAGCACTACGAGCTAGTTACTGCACTACAAAAGAAAAAGAGGGTGGTCACTCCTCATCCTCTCCATTAGGAGAGGCGGCACGCAAAGTACTATTCAACAGGAACCCCGAAATCGGGATCCCGATCACCCTCAAAATTCGACATATCGGAATCACCCTCGAAATCTGACACGTCCATCTGGGCGAGGAGACAGCGATAGAAAAAGGAGTTTGGAAGGAGTTCAGGCTCCGGCGAACTGCTCAACGAAGAGTCGGGAGGCTCATCCTCCCCATCGGACTCGCTAAGCACATCTTCCTCAGCGTCCAGACCTTCGTCGTCCTCCTCCATCAAAAACTCCCCTGTCTCCTCAACGAAGTCCTCAAAAATTTCAAATACCTCCCCCTCATCGGGAGCGAAATCATCCAGCGCGGTAACGCCAGGGAGGGGCGACGGAGGTGGAGAAGGTACTAGAAAACGCATTTTTTTTCTCTTTGCGATACGCACTAGAAAAAAATCAGTCCACGACTAACTTCACAGAGACTAACGACAGTACGAGAAAACTCAAAACGCTGACATATAAAAAATTAAAGATAGAAGTCTGAGCACCTGAGACGATAACGCACCTTGAACTTGCAGAATAATCACTTGCACACACCTCAACGACGGACTATCAGCCCAACCAGCGTACCACATAGAAAAATTCAAGGACAACCTAGAAATTTATTATGAGGAAATCAAACGACTACACCAAGTCGAAACCCATTGGAAACTGGTAATAAAGATGGACATCGCATCACTAGCACTTAGGCTAGAACACATAACCAAAAACATAGAATGCACTGACATAATGTACAAATCATTACTAGCAAACGTAAAAACATGCAAGAATCTGCATGGAATTCTAGATAAAACTGGTCAACGCACCAGTCACCTCAAGGAATTTAGCGAAGCTCAGCTTAGCAACGATTATGCCACCGGAAATACATATTTGCATTTTGACAATTGTTGCTAAGCTCGCGAATATTTTCCGCGCGCCGGATGCGCGCGGTTATGACCAAATATGGTCTAATCGCTTATCTTTCGCGTCTGGAAATCCAACATAGCGTGTCCTTTTAGTTTAGTGCATAGTATTGCCCCTAATAAAGATACTTCGTCCGACGGGTCTATATTTTCGATCGCGTAAGTCATTTCACTTAGAAATTCTTGCAATTTATTTGCGTTGCCATCGAACTTGGGTATCATGCCGCGAGTTTCTTTTAACGACAAAGTTCCGCAGCCTCTTTGTCGGCGCACGTCGTCGTCTGGGTATTCGAACGCGGTATCGCGCCGACTATATCGCGTTTGTCGAGGTGCGTTTGTGCGTAGCGTTCGCGAATTCGTCTCTCGCACCTCGATTTTGGCGCTCGGTCTCCTGACCTCGTGCATCATTGTGCGTAGGGCTTCTCTTATTTCTTGCACGTCTTCTCTTTGCGTAACAGTGGTGCGGTTCTTGCCGCATTTGTACATACAGGTTCTGTATTTCTTGTTCTGCACCGGCGATGAACTATTGAGTTTCCGTTTGCTCGTCGTTATTCATTGCGTTAGTTCGGAAAAATTCCTCTGGGTCGAAAATGTCGGAGTCGTAGAAAGTGAGTAAAAATTCGCCTCGTGATAAAACGCGACTAGGGGTGTACGGTCTCGTCCGTCGGTTTACACGATGTTGTCGTGTCGCATCGATTTCGTTATAGTGAAATAAACTCGCGTCGATGTTCGCGAAGGGAAATAATCGTTCGCAACGTTTTCGGGTAGCTTGCTATCGTGGGGGTCTAGTTCCCTACGTTTTCTGTCGCGTGCTTCTATAAAGTCTTGTGCGCAATACTAAATAGCTCGGGTGGCTTGCTCGTTATGCAACCACGAGTCGTTGGCTGTAGCTGCGTCGTTATTTTCCGATATTCACGCTTATTAGTTACATTTACGATAACCGCTTTTTGATTACCGGGGGATCAGCACCTTTGTCGCTTGTACATGCTGTTGTGAGCGAAACACTCACAACCAATAAATTTATATCATAAAATAAAGGAAATAAAATATTAAAATTATAAGATAGCTCGCCGAGGAAGGCTCGCTATCACAAGGTGTCAGGTGACACATGCTTCGTGCGCTGCCGGCCGGTCATCGCACTGGGCAACGCACCAGCCACCTTAACGAAGTAGCGAAGTCAGCTTAGCAACAATCATGCCACCGGAAATGCATACCTGCATTTTGGCAATTGTTGCTAAACTCGCAAATATTTCCCGCGCGCCGGATGCGCGCGGGAATAACCATATATGGTCATGCGGAGGGCCCGATGCCCCCACTAATAATTAAATCCGCAACACTATTTAAGCCGCTGCCGAACAGCGGCCAGCGGGATCAGTGAATAGTAAACAAGCCGATACGTACGGCTCGCACAAGTGAATTTCGAGTTCGGGACTTAGCCGCGAGCAAATCTCAAGCGAGTAAAGATACGACGCGTTAACTCTAAGTCACGCGCCGTATCTAATCAAGTGTAATACGACGCGGCACCGTCGCCGACCGCAACCAATGTACGAACCGCAGTGAAATAAATCTTTATATCAAACAGACTTAGAATCAGTGAGTGAGTGATTTGAGGACCCTGCCAACAAAAGCCGCCTCTTTCCGCGAGTTCCTACTCCTTGGGCAGCAACGAATCCCGAAAGATCTTTTGTCGCACCGCAAGGTACGGCAAAAATATTTTGTTGTACCGCAAGGCGCAACAAAATTGGTGGCAGCGGTGGGATTAACTGCCAGGAAGGAAAACAAACAACTCCAACGAGGAACTACCTACAAGGCCAAGGGACCGACGTCACGAGCCGAGAGCAGCTGAACGATCTCGAGGACCAGCTGACTGGATGAACCCGCCGAGCAGAACTCAGCCACGGCTCAACACTCGACGCAGCGTAATCAGCGACACCGGAGTACCGACCTACCGCAATACACAGCTGACAACATGAAGCGAAGCGCAGCGTTACTGTAAGTCGAAATAATATTGTATAAAGCGAAATACTAAGGGCAAAGCGATAAGCCCTACTAATAGTAAAAACGTGCTGATCCCCCGGTAATCACGTAACGATTATCGTAAGCATAGAATAGACGTGAATGTCGGAAGACAACGACGCTGCTATAGCAAACGACTCGTGGTTACATAGCGAGCAAGCCACTCGAGCTATCGAATACTGCGAACAAGCCGTCATAGAAGCACGCGATAGAGTCCGTAGAGAACTAGATCCGTACGATAGCGAGTTACCGGAAAACGTCGTCCGCGAACGAGAATTCTCATTCGCGAACCTCGACGCGAGTTTGTTTCAAAACGAATTCAACGCGACACGGCAACACCGTGTAGAACGACGAACACGACCGTACGAGAGTCGCACCCCTAGTCGCGTTTCGTCACGAGGCGAGTTCTCACTTACATCATACGAGTCCGACATTTTCGGCCCAGCTGACTTTTTTCAAACGGACGCGATGCCTAACGACGAACAAGCAGAGACCCAACAATTCATCGCCGGTGCAGAACAGGAACTACAGAACCTGCACCAAGAACTAAGTGCTAATGCGCCACGACTTGCCCGCACTGTCACGCAAAGAGACGATGTGCAAGAAATACGGGAAGCCTTACGTGCAATGATGCACGAGGTCCGGAGACTGACCACTGAAGTCAACGAGGTGCGAGAAACAAATTCGCGAACACTACGTACGCACGCGCCTCGACAAACGCGATATAGCCGGCGAAAAACCGCGTTCGAGTACCCGGACGACGACGTGCGCCGACAGAGAGGTCGCGGAATATTGTCACTAAAAGAAGCCCGCGGAATGATACCCGAGGTTCGACAGCAACGCAAGTAAATTACAGGAGTTTTTGAGCGCCATGACTTACGCGATCGAGAACATAGATCCGTCGGATGAAGTATCCTTACTAGGCGCGATATTGTGTACTAAACTGAAAGGACGCGCCATGTTAGACTTTCAGACACGACGGATAAGCGATTTCGTGCAATTAAAAACGGAATTAGAATCGTGTTATGCGAGTAAACAAAGCACAACACATTTACAGCTCGATTTCAATACCCTGAAGCAAAAGCCAGGAGAAAGCGCTCGAGCCTACGGACTGCGTACAGATAAGCTCACGATAGACCTGTACGAGTCGATGATCGAAGGCCGACACCAATACACGGCCGAACATAAGCGCATCATTTTAAAAATGCTGCAGCAGCAAGCATTGGAAAATTACCAAATAGGGCTACGCGAAGATACAAAGGCGGTAGTCCGATCGCGCGGATACGTTACGCTACAGGACGCGATAGCAGCCGCAAGCGCAGAAGAAAGAATCAAGGGTCCCGCCGTGAGTAACACGAGACGGACACCCGACTCGCCGAGGCACTACGACAAGTCCGATGCCCGTTGCCGAAATTGCGAAATGGCCACTACAGTAAGGATTGCCGGAATAACAGGAGCAGTAATAGATACGCCCTGCGACAAACGTATAAATGCAATCGACAAGCATTGCAACTATTGCAAAAAACGCGGACACACTCGCAACGAGTGTTGGAATCTACACGGACGGCCTAAAGCAAAGGTACCGAACGCGCAAGGAAAGATGCAAAGCGCCGAGATAACGGGAGCGAGAAAGAAAGCGATAACGCAGAAAAGGAACTCTGACTCCGAACACAGTAGCGAGGAAGAAGGAGCGACGAGTTGCACACAGAGTACGCGCGCTCGAGCGTATCAAGTGACACACGTAAGACGAGACGGCACCCGATGCGACGGTCTTGACCTAATTACGCTCCCAATCAAAGAAACACGCGCTGGTAAAATCGACATGTTGTTCGATTTAGGCGCAACGATATCGTTAATAAAGGTAAAGAACCTAAAGGGAAAAACAAGAATTTATCCCGAAGAAGTATCATTGGTAGGAATAACTGGCCACCGAGTGCATACTATAGGAAAGATGCAAGCCACTATCAAGATAGGCGAGTGAGAAATTAAACACGCCATATACGTGGTGAGAGACGATTTCCCTATGGAATACGAAGGGATAATCGGCCTCGATTTCCTGCGCAAACAGCATGTATCATGCGACTATAAAAATAAGACAGTGACTATAGAAAATGTCACCCTGCGACTTAAACCGTATAATAAGATTATTTTAAAACCGCGCAGCGAAACCATCGTTCGTGCAGTAACGAACCGAAATAAAACCGGAGTAATCCGAGCCAAGGAAACTTCGCCCGGCATCTATATTGGCAGATGCATGGTAGAGCCGAAAAATTTTATGTGCTCTATAAGCATAATTAACACCACGGATAAACCAGTGGAAATCACCACACCGATAGTTACCGTGGAAGACATCGAAGAAGATGTCATGCAACAAGTCTATGTTGTGACCTCCGAAACGGACTGCGAGATAAAGCTTCCCCGCGGAGAACGCATATGACAACTATTACGCACGCAGCATCTCAATCCAGAGGAACGAAAGGCACTCAATCGGATATGCAACGAATATCAGGATATATTTCATTTAAACGGAGAACCTCTGACGTGTACCTCGACGGTGAAACACGAGATCAGCACGCGAGCCGACGCCGCGCCTGTGAACGTGCGACCGTATCGCCTCCCCGCCAAACATAAGGAGGAAGTGAGTACACAAATAAAGGAAATGCTGAAAAATAGCATTATCCGCACTAGTACGAGCCAGTGGAACGCACCCCTGTTAGTTATGCCGAAGAAAGCTGACTCGACTGGAAAATCACGACTTCGAATTGTAATTGACTTTCGAAAGTTGAATGATTTGACTATTGGCGACTCATTTCCACTGCCGAATATTGATGAAATATTGGACCAGTTAGGAAATGCTAAATATTTCACGACGCTAGATCTAGCGTCGGGGTACCACCAGATACCCATGGCTGAGCATGATAAGCCGAAAACCGCATTCTCGACACCGTATGGACACTACGAGTACAATCGGATGCCGTTCGGACTTAAAAATGCGCCAGCCACATTCCAGAGGCTAATGAATTCTGTGCTTACTGGAATGCAAGGACTTAGATGCCTTGTGTATTTAGATGACATTGTCATATACGGCTCAAGTCTAAAGGAACATAACAAGCGCTTAGAAGAAGTGCTACTACGCCTACGAGAAGCTAATCTGAAGCTACAACCCGATAAGTGCGAGTTCCTTCGAAAAGAGGTGAATTACCTCGGCCATATTATTTCTGAGAACGGGATAGCACCCGATCCCGGAAAATTACAGGCAATCAAAGATTTTCCAGAACCACGCAAGGTCAAGGATATTCAATCCTTCATCGGACTTGCAGGTTACTATCGAAAATTTATCAGTGACTTTTCTAAACTTGCTAAGCCAATGACGAAGCTAACGAAGAAAACTGAAAAATTCGTCTGGACTACCGAACAGCAGATAGCGTTCGATACATTGAAAGAAAAATTGATGACGGCACCCGTGCTACAATATCCGGATTTCACCCAGGAATTCAACGTGACCACGGATGCTTCCGACTATGCAATCGGAGCAGTCCTGTCACGGGGACCGTAGGTAGGTAGCGACCGTCCAATTGTTTACGCAAGCCGAGTGTTAAATCGCGCGGAGCAAAATTATAGCACTACCGAAAAGGAGCTTCTAGCAATCGTATGGGCTGTCAAGCATTTCCGCCCATATGTGTACGGCGTAAAATTTGAAATAGTGACAGACCATAAGCCATTTACATGGTTATTTAGCGTAAATGACCCCGGATCGCGACTGATTCGGTGGCGATTAAAATTAGAAGAGTATGACTATGAGATCATACACAAGGCCGGTCGAGCGAACGCGAACGCCGACGCGCTGAGTCGAAACGTGAAGCGGGAGGCTCACGTTACGGAAGACTCTGATAAGATCCTCGCGCTCGAAGAAGACACTGTACACACACAATTAAACACGCCGATAAAAAATAATGAAAGTATACAGGAGTATACTGAAGAAGAAAAGAAACAGATTCTATATGAATACCAGGATGCCCCGACAGAAGGACATCAGGGAATTGAGCGAACGATAAGAAGAATACGCCTAAAACACAACTGGCATGGATTAACAGCCGACGTAGAGAGATACATAAAGAAATGCGAGCTCTGCCAGAAGAACAAACTCTCTCGCAGAATTAAAGCACCGCTAGTTATCACCGATACACCAAGCCGACCCTTTGAAAAGTGCGCGCTGGATATCGTCGGCCCGTTAACCATAACAAATAACGAAAATCGGTACCTGCTGACATTTCAGGACCACCTAACAAAATTTAGTAAGGCTATGCCCCTTCCTAACCAAGAAGCGAATACCGTAAGTAAGGCATTTGTGACGAAAATTGTTCTAGAATATTGTTGTACCCCTCGTTGTGAGTACGATTTTGGGATCGCTGCCAGAGATCTCGCGAGGAAGGTATTTCGTCACATACACCGTTATTTATCTTGAACACTTTTATTCTTGTATTCAGTTACAATGGGTAGATCGCGACCCCGCAAAGCAGAGTGTCGCGTCTATTAGCTCGTTGTCCACGACCCCGCAAGGCAGAGCGTCGTGGTTGTGTGTTTACAACAAGTTATCTCGGCGATACACGACCCCGCAAAGCAGAGTGTCGTGTGTAGTCTTAGTTTGTCTACTTCGAATTGACCCGATCCTCACCTTCTTTCGCCGGTTTATATATCCGATAATTCGGTAGTTGGATCGAAAGAAGGGGAGGATTGCGTGAGGGCGTAAATCGGTCAGTATTCCAAATTATTGCTTAGACAGCAAGTGCTGTCTAAGGAGCATTGCGCTAATTGTCGAGCGGATTGCGCGAAACCTCGCGCGATGCGCTCGATGCTGACTGCAGCTGACCGACTTATGTCATCGTGTTACTGACACCTTATCGTTATGAGTGTGTCACTCATAACATCCCTCCCCCCTGATAAAAAAAAATGAGGGGACTGAATTTTCGCTGTTAGCTTAAGGCTGTATCGGGCCCTCATATATCGGATTGCTTATGAATTTAGTTTTTCTACGCTTATTAACTATTACAATAATAATTACAATACTAATGATTACTATGCTTATTAGTGTTGCTGATCCCATTGGATATGCAATTGTCTCTATAAAGTTAGTATTGTTCGTTTGAGACGTTATTTTGTCCAAACTTTGGCTGAGTGCCGTTAGTTCGTTAGAGTCTTTTATAACTTTTTGTAACTGCGGTACCGACACTGGTTTTAGTCTTCTTTTATCCTCTTCGCGAAGTCGCGAGAGATTGTAGCCGGGCACGTGGGCTACGATCTGGTGTGTTATCTCTTGTTCTGGTGCTCGTAATATGACGAAGGTCTTGAGGTCAGGGAACATCCAGCATTCACTGTTATTTTGCCCGATCGATTGAGGGTATGCTTTCCTTCTTGTTGATTCGTGCAGGTTATTGTTATCTCCTGCTCTTTTGCCGTCGAAAATATCCAAGCCCTTGGCTCTGTTAGAGCTATCCAGATAGTTTCGTTTGTTACAAGGTGTCGGGTTTCGCATTTTTTATCAGTTATTTCTATGTAAGTTTGCACTTCGCAAGGTGCATTTTCTTGCACATGGTAGATAGGCTGACCTTGGTCGCACGTGTAGGTATCACGTTCTTGTACACATGTGCTTAGTTCGTGTTCTTTTAACACGAGGTAGTGGCGATCAGCTTTGTCAATTCCCAATGTTGGGTGTGTAATTTTCGCTATTGTGAATACGTTGCCATGCTCGTGTACAGGCAGTGGTATCACGTTGACGATATCGTACTCTGGTTGAGTAATCATTGGAAATTTCAGGATCGTATATACGAAGGGACTGTTGAAATATGCGCTTGTTTTTACGTATTTTACGATGGTTCGCCAGTTTCCAAGTTCTACCTTGAAAGGGAAATGCTTTTCTTTTGCCAGCTGTAGGGTGGCTTCATCCAATTCCTGGATTATTTGATCGACAGGCAGTAAGTGCGTCATAATGGTTGCATCCCGTGTGTGTGTGAGGTATTCGATGATGTCCTCCATGTCGTTGGTTAGATCCATTATTATTGCATTGATGAGTGTTAGGTATTCATTGATTTCTTCTCGTAGTAGGGTATCAGCTTGCTTTTGGCGGATTTGGTTTGCAATTTTGGCCAGTAGATTTTCGTTGTAATTTAGTGTTTGCTCGAGGGATTTCAAGTGTTCTATTGTGCCGTTTATTATTTTTAATTGATTTTTTATGACGTGGTTATTTATCCTTTGATTGTTTTGCAGCATTTTCATCTGCTCTTCTATTCTGCTTGCGTCTTCGGAGTCCATGGTCCCGAACAAGGTTTTTCCTATAGTGCCAATGGCGTTTATTAATCCTCGTTTGCTTCTAGGGTGTTCATACATGGACATTAGCCGTATCATCGTCGCCATGCCTTTCGCGTTTTCTTTACGTAGTATTATTAGTGTGTTTTGGCACATCCTGTTGGTGCTTCCTGTTGTTTTCTTGCAGTATTCTTCCGCTCGTTGGATGTACTCTTGTAGTGCGTGCCATCGATGGCTGATGCTAATAACGTCAGTCTTGATCACTATTTTCCATGTAGATTCTATTAATTGTAGTTTTCCGATCTTCTCAAAGTACATTCCTGGCTCGTGTGCAAATTTTTCAATTTTGCATGGTATGGCATTTTTTGTTTCCGCTACTCTCGTGCAGCTCCACGTGAGGAGTCCCCTGCAACGAGTGTAATTTTATTCGGGTTTTTATTTCATTATCACATTTAATTCTATCGCCGATGCGACTTTCTTCAGTCCGCGTCCGTCAGTTCTTGTCGTCTTTACGGTCTTTACATTGTGTTTCGCGTCATGTGTTTCCGAAAGCCTTTGTCTGACGCGTCTACCGTTCGTGACGGTGAAGAGGAGAATCCGGACGTATTTTTTTCTCCTCCCGTTAGTGACATTGAGTGATGACGAAGATGATTTCTTCGATAAGTTTTTTGTAGTTGACGATGATTTTGCTGTTTTGACAGCTATGGATTTGTCGACGGTGCTTCCCGCGGATGCTGAGTCTGATTCAGACTCTATTCATAGTGCTGAGACTGTAGTTTTGGTGCCACGATCTTCGGATGAGGAGGCGTCTTCTTTGCCTGAGCAACTATCCGAGGTGGACGCTTCGGCTTCTCTAGCCGATTTTATCAGTGACCTTGAGTGGGGTCACAAAGAGATTTTTGGATTGATTATTAGTTTGGACGGTGCCTTGCCCCAGGAAGGAGGGGAACCGGATATTGAGAAAGTCGACTAGCACTTTTCTTTTTCCATATATACTTTTATAGTGTTTAGTGTAGTTTTAATTAGTGAATAGTGTTTTTATTTGGGCCCTTTCTTGGCGATTTCTCTACGTACTGGTGAGTCTGTCCTTACTTATTTTTATTTTCTTTCATTCTTATGCTTCTATGAACGGTTTCAATCTATTTGCGTGTACGCGTGTTGACGTCCTGCCCTTTTTTATTGTATAATTTGCGTCTGAGTGTTTTTCAGTGATTACGTAGGGTCCCGTCCATTTCGCGTCTAGTTTTTTGGATCTCCCGCGGCGGAGAGCCTCATCATACAGGAGTACTTTATCTCCTATCTTGTATCTTATTTCTTTAGTAGTTTTATCGTAGTATTTCTTGGCCTTTTGTTTTTCTTCTTTAATTTTTTCCCTCGCGATCTGGTTCGTTGCCCTTATTTTTTCTCGCAGTTCCTGTGCGTAATCCTCGTAGTTATACGTAGGATTCGGGGTCTGCTCAGGGCTGTCGGTAGTTCGGCTTGTCTTCCGAAAACTAGCTCGAACGGAGTGAATCCAGTCGCCGTGTGGGGGGTAGTATTATACGTATGCATTGCATACGGGATCCATTCGTTCCAGTCCGTCTGCTCTTTATTTATAAAATGTCGCAGATATTCCGCTAATGTTCGGTGCGATCTCTCAAGGGTGCCGTTGCTCTCAGGGTGGTAAGCAGTGGTTTGAATTTTGTCTATCTTCAGTAACTTACACGCGTTTTTGAAGATTTCGCTTGTAAAATTTGTCCCTTGATCTGTCAGGATACATTCGGGTGTACCGTATTCTAGGACAATCTTTGTTACAAACTCCTTGCTTACCGTGTTTGCCTCTTGATTTGGAATCGGCATCGCCTTGCTGAATTTTGTCAGGTGATCTTGAAACGTTAGCAGGTATTTATTTCCATTTGCTGTCTCTGTCAGTGGTCCTACGATGTCCAGAGTGCATTTTTCGAATGGTCGGCTGGGGGTATCCGTAATTACTAACGGTATCTTGTTTCTTTTAGATAATTTGTTTTTCTGGCAGAGTTCGCATTTTTTAATATGTTTTTCTACATCTGCCGTTATTCCGGGCCAGTTATATTTTAACCGTATTCTTTTTAGGGTTCTTTCGACCCCTTGATGCCCTCCGGTGGGTGCATCATGGTATTCGTGTAATATTTGCCGCTTTTCTTCTTCCGTGTAGCTTTGCACGGTCTCATTAGTTTCGTTTTCTTCGTTTATCGTGTGTATTTGGCTGTGCTCTCCGTCTTTGTCTAACGCGAGCATTTTATCAGCCGTCTCCGTAATGTGAATCTCTCGTTTCACGTTGCGGCTCAACGCATCGGCGTTTGCGTTCGCGCGTCCGGCCTTATGTACGATTTCGTAATCGTATTCTTCCAATTTTAAACGCCACCGGATTAATCTCGATCCAGGGTCGTTTACACTGAATAGCCATACAAGGGGCTTGTGGTCAGTAATAATTTTAAACTTAGTGCCGTATATGTACGGTCTGAAATGCTTGACGGCCCATACTATAGCCAGTAATTCTTTTTCTGTTGTGCTATAGTTTTGTTCTGCACGGTTTAGCACTCGACTCGCATATGCTATGGGGCGGTCTTTGCCTATCGGTCCTTGCGATAGTACGGCTCCCACTGTGTAGTCGGAGGCATCCGTTGTTACGTTGAATTCTTTTGAGAAATCAGGATACTGAAGTACCGGTGCGGTCATTAGCTTCTCTTTTAGTATGTCGAAAGCAATCTGTTGCTCCGTGGACCATACAAATTTTTCTGATTTTTTTGTCAGTTTAGTTAGCGGCTTAGCTATCCTCGAAAATTTGTTGATGAACTTTCGGTAATATCCGGCGAGCCCTATGAAAGATTGCACGTCTTTCACCTTCTGAGGTGCCGGGAAATCTTTTATCGCCTGTAATTTGGCGGGATCAGGGGAGATTCCCTCTTCGGAGATTATGTGTCCCAGGTAATTTACTTCTTTCCGCAGAAACTCACATTTGTCCGGCTGCAGTTTTAAATTGGCTTTTCGTAAGCGCTGTAGTACTTCCTTTAGACGTTTATTATGGTCTTCCAGACTTGAGCCATAAATAACTATATCGTCTAAGTATACAAGGCATTTTAGCCCTTGCATTCCCGTGAGAACTGAGTTCATCAGCCTCTGGAATGTTGCAGGTGCATTTTTTAAACCAAATGGCATTCGATTAAATTTGTAATGTCCATATGGGGTGGAGAACGCTGTCTTTTGCTTATCGCGTTCTGCCATGGGTATTTGGTGATACCCTGACGCTAAATCTAGCGTAGTAAAATACTTGGCGTTTCCTAGTTGGTCCAAAATTTCTTCGATATTGGGCAAGGGAAACGAGTCGCCGATCGTTAGATCGTTTAATTTTTGGAAGTCGATGACTATCCGTAGTCGCGGTTTTCCGCTTGAGTCAGCTTTTTTGGGAACCACTAATAAGGGTGCATTCCACTGACTTGTACTTGCTCTGATTATTCCGTCCGTGAGCATCTGCTTCATTTGACTATTTACTTCCTCCTTGTGCTTGGTGGGGAGGCGATACGGCCGTACGTTTACCGGTGCCGTGTCAGCGCGCGTGTGGATCTCGTGTTGCACGGCGGCCGTGCAAACATCTCCGCTCAGATGGAAGACGTCTTGATAATCTTCGCATAAGCGCAGGAGGGCCTGCCGTTCCTCTGAGTTGAGGTGTTGCGTTCGTAGCAATTGTCAAATCCGCTCCTTCCGAGGGAGGTGAGATTTGTTTTTTGGTTCAGCGACCACGGTGTAAACCTCGTGAGGATTTTTCTCGCTTAAATCCTCTACAGTAACGACCGGTGTGTTGATCCGTATTGTCTTATCAGTGGTATTGATTACACTGATCGGACATGAAAAATTTTTTGGTTTTACAAGGCATCTGCCAATGTAAACCCCTGGGGCTGGTTCCTGGGCCCGTACGACTCCAGTTTTGTTTCGACTAGTCACGGCCCTTACAATTGTTTCGCTGCGAGGTTTTAACACGGCTTGTTGATGTGATTTGAATTTCAGAGTAACGTCTCTTATCGTTAACTTTTTCTGGTTATAATCGCACGTTACTTGTTGCTTTCGTAGGAAATCTAATCCTAGGATGCCATCGTATTCTAGCGGAAAATCATCCTTTACTACATACATCGGATGTTTTATCTTATGCTTGCCTAGCTCTATTGTCGCCTGTATTTTTCCTATGGTGTAGACCTTGTGGCCTGTTATCCCGACGAGGGCTATTCTTTCATGGCGAATTTTGGTTTCGCCTTTTAAATTTTTTACTTTTATTAACGAGAGTGTGGCTCCGGAATCGAATAACATGTCGATTTTTCCTGATTTGGTCTCTCGTATTGAAAGTGTGACTAAGTCGAGTCCGCTATCTTTGTGTGCGTCTCGCTTTACATGCGTAACTTGATACGCGGCGGCGGTGCCCGTCGTGCTCGAGTCATCGTCCGAGCTCTCGTCGCTACTTGCCGTATCGGCATGTTTTATCATTTTGACGGCCTTACTTGTACGCTGTTTAGCGTCCTTTTCTATTTTCCTTTTTGGCTTTGCTTCCGGGCGATCCTCGTCTTTCGGTGGAGGTCGTCCATGCAGGGTCCAGCAGTCGTTTCGGCTGTGGCCCGTTTTCTTGCAGTAACTGCATTGTTGTACTGCTGTATTTACTCGTGGCCGTCCTTCCGGTCGGGGTAATTCGAACCGGTTGGCGTATCTGCTGCTTCGGCAGTCTCTTCCGTCGTGTCCTATTTTTCCGCACTTTCCGCAACGGATGGTCGGAGCACGGTTATTGCGTTGGGCATTTGGCATATCCCGCCTATTGCCGTTGAGGCGCGTGCTTGCCCCCTTAACTTTTTCTTCTGCGCTAGCTCCTGCGATTGCTTCTTGAAGCGTGTTGTACCGTTGGGCTCGAACTAATAGCTTTATTTCTTCGTGTAGCCCTATCTGGTACTTGTAAAGGGCTTGTTCCTTGATGCTCTCAAGTATCGCCCGCTGCTGTTCTATTGTATGGTTTTTTCCTTCCTCCATGGATTCGTATAACTCCATGGCCAAGTTGTCTACTCTTTGTCCAAATTCTTGAGCGGTTTCGTTTGATTTTTGTTTCAGGGAGTTAAATTCGAGCTGCAAATTGGCGGTGCTGCGCTTGCCCAGATATTCATTTTCTAATTCCCTTTTTAACTGGTCGTAGTTTTCTATATCGCGAGTGTGGAAATCCATCATCGCCTTGCCCTTGAATTTGGTACATAGTATCGCGTCGAGGAGTATGAATTCGTCCGACGGATGTATGTTTTTCATCGCATAGGAGCTGGCGTTTAAAAATTATCGTACTCGTTCCCTCGAAGTTCCATTAATTTCGGGGATCATATTTCGCGCTTCTTTCAAGCTTAAATTGTAAGTGTTGGTCCCATGCCGATGTCGTACATCTCGGGGTGAGTGCCCATACGACAGATCTAACGCATGGTTAGTCGGTTGTTGCGTATTTCTAGCCGTTTCTCACTAGCCGCGGCGGCGGCTGTGCTTCGTGTCGGTTTCCAAGCTGGAAACGAAGCTCACGAATTTCGAATAGCAGGTCATGGAGCATCATATTCTCCATGGGATGCATCGGTCGCCTATGAATTTGTGGCGCCGTCGGTGAACTTCCGCTTTGTTCACTCAAATTATTACGGAGCTCTTGTGCTTCCTCTTCGGGTTCTTCCCGGATTACGCGAGGCGACGCATGTGGTAGGGAGCGTGTCGACGGTCCCGCTACGTCTGTCCGCGTTGGTGAACGTGTGTCCATATTGTCGTTATTTATTAGACTAAAGTCTGGTCCCTGTATCGGGAACGCGCGTTCAGTCGTGATATTTGGCGAATTTGCTCGACTATTCAAAAGTCGAAGCGCGTTATCGAATATTTCTTCTAACGCGTCTTGAACAACGTTAAGCGCTGTATCAGTGTTTTGGTCGGACATTTACGTTCAAGTGTAAGCGCGTGTGCTGAGTTCGCGTTTTATTTCGCGGTATCGTATGTCGCGTTGCGCTAGTGCGTTTGCATTCGTATGCCTTTGAAGTACAGTAGCTATCTTAACTATGTCTTTTTACGGTAATCGCGGTTACCGGGGGTCAACCGATATTTTGCTCTATTCGTGTTACAGTTTTATGTCGTCCTACGCTCGTTTCGCGTTACAATTTAATGTTTGTCGGACTTACATAAGTACGATGAGCTGCATGGTGCGGCGATCAGCTGAGCCTTGTCACGGTAGGTCTCGGCGTCGTCTCGAGTTTCACTCTTATCGCTGACGCGCTATGTACGCTCCGGCGTGGCTGGCTTCCTGGCCTGTACAGCTGATTGCTCGGTGACGCTTGGTTCCTCTTGGATCTTCCTTTTGGCAGTGCAAAATCCCACCCCTGCCACCACTGTTGTACCCCTCGTTGTGAGTACGATTTTGGGATCGCTGCCAGAGATCTCGCGAGGAAGGTATTTCGTCACATACACCGTTATTTGTCTTGAACACTTTTATTCTTGTATTCAGTTACAATGGGTAGATCGCGACCCCGCAAAGCAGAGTGTCGCGTCTATTAGCTCGTTGTCCACGACCCCGCAAGGCAGAGCGTCGTGGTTGTGTGTTTACAACAAGTTATCTCGGCGATACACGACCCCGCAAAGCAGAGTGTCGTGTGTAGTCTTAGTTTGTCTACTTCGAATTGACCCGATCCTCACCTTCTTTCGCCGGTTTATATATCCGATAATTCGGTAGTTGGATCGAAAGAAGGGGAGGATTGCGTGAGGGCGTAAATCGGTCAGTATTCCAAATTATTGCTTAGACAGCAAGTGCTGTCTAAGGAGCATTGCGCTAATTGTCGAGCGGATTGCGCGAAACCTCGCGCGATGCGCTCGATGCTGACTGCAGCTGACCGACTTACGTCATCGTGTTACTGACACCTTATCGTTATGAGTGTGTCACTCATAACAATATGGAATTCCGAAATGCATCTTAACGGATCAGGGAACTAACTTTATGAGCGAAATATTTAAGAATACTTGCAAACTGCTCAAAATTAAGAAGATATAGACGACAGCTTATCACCCTGAAAGCGACGGCGTATTAGAACGATCGCATCGAACCTTAGGCGAGTATCTAAGGCATTTCATTAATAAAGATCAGACGGACTGGGACGAGTGGATTCTGTATGCTAACTACACCTATAATACCACCCCCACACCGCAACAGGGTATACTCCCTTCGAATTAATTTACGGGCATCCCCCCGAATTACCAACAGCGCTAGCCAAGCCGCCTAAAAAGACGTACAGCTACGATGACTATGCGCTCGAGTTACGCGAGAGATTACGTGCCACTAATAGTATCGCCAAAGATAATATAAGGGATGAAAAGCAAAAGTCGAAAGATTATTACGATCGATCCGTAAAGGAAACTAATTATAAAATTGGCGATAAAATCCTACTCTTCGACGAAACGCTTCGCCGAGGGCGTTCTAAAAAATTAGACGCGCAATGGACCGGACCCTATACAGTTACCGAAAGACATTCGCATGTTAATTATACGGTAAAAAGGGGAAGACGGACAATCCGCGTACACGTAAATCGCGTTAAACCGTTCATTGAAGAATAACGCGATACACACAAAAAAAGGGGAGTAGAAATAATAATAAATAAATAAAAATAGACTCACCAGGTTGAAAACCGCCTGAGTAATCCATCCGGCACGCAATGAAATGGCACACACACACAAAAAAAGAGAGAATTAAAGGGGAACTAACTAAAGAGGGGGAGGAACTAACACTATACTTAAAACAAACACTAAACTACAAAACTAATAACTAAAGGAGGGAGGAAGTTCACGCTATCACTCCTCCGACTCCTCACCAACCCCCTCGTCCCCGAGGTAGTCTTCACGCTCAGGAGAACGATCAAGAGCACCAAAGTCACGCTCCCATTCTCCCTCAGACTCCGACACATCAACATCCTCCAGCAACCGGTCTATCATACCGGGAGACGGGGGAAAAGCGTACGGAGCACTACCGGATTCGGAGACCTCGTTCTCATCCTCACTGGAGGACACATCGCTCTGTTCCTCCTCGGAGCCCTCATACTCCGCCGCGTCCTCCACCTGATCTTCAAAGATCCCGACGATTTCGCTCTCGTCCGGAGACGCGTCATCTAGCGCAATAACCCCCGGATTAGGCGACGGGGGTGGCGACGGCGGCACTAATAACTGCATAATAAAAAAAAAATTTCTTTTCTCTCTCGTGAACCGTAAGAAATAAAAAATCTCGCACGACAGCTCGGACAAGACTGATCTTAGAACAGTCCAAGACAGTCGACCCAAAGGCAACATTAGCTGGGATAGATAAACATTACACCTCTTCTCACGCACAATTAAAGAAGAGCACGTCGACGAGATAAAATATTGCTGATTAATAAGATGCAAGGCAGTAATAATAAACTACCTTGCAGGGGACTTCTCATATGTATCTACCTGGCAACAGCAGCTCAAGGAAGCGACACGCTGTATCAAGTGGAAAAATTCACCCATCATCCGGGGATCTACTATGAAAAAATAGGTAGACTCCGACCAATAGAATCGCAATGGAAACTAATAATTAAGATAAACACCGCGTCTTTATCAAAAAGACTGACGCAAATTGAAAAATATGTACAAAAAACTGACAACTTATGTAGAATCGTCGCGGTAATGTATAAGGCTATATGCGACAGTTTTAACGCTGTCATCACAAAAGAATACCAGAGGACAAATCGACTGATCCTGCAAATAACTGACACATATAAAACGCCGACAATACAAAAACGAGGACTGATCGACGGAGTAGGCTCAATAGCCAAATCGCTATTCGGTACAATGGACGCCGAGGACAAAAAGACAATTGACGAACAACTCGCAATACTACATGACGCACAACAGTCATCACAGCACGCAGTAAAGAACTAATTAAAAATAATACAGGCAACTATAGCACACATCGACGAGACAGAAAAAACAGTACAACATAACGAGTACCTCCTCGCGAACGCAACCAAAAATCTCAAGCTAGAACTACTAGAGAGCAAACGCGCAAACAACATACAGTCAAATTTTATAATTATCAGCAGTACTGTTAGAGTTAACTCGCGATGCGGAGGACGTCTTAGATTACGTCACCCTATTAAAAAGGGATATAATGCACCCCAGACTAACGCCTATAGACCATATTATACAACTGCTTAAAGATGCGAACTCTCAACTCCCGGAAGGACTCTACTTTCCATTTAGAGCAAACCAGGAAGAATGGTCAACTATTGAATTCGCACTTGTAAGCGCATACTGCGACAGCGTAAATATATACACGATTTTGCGTTTTCCATTAATATCGACGTCAAAATACGAAATATTAAATGTGATAGCCCTACCTGTGCCAGAACATAATAACACATTCTCTGTAATAGACATCAGGTATCCGACCATAGCGATAGACGGGGATCAGCACACGTATATAACCTTACCGCGCAACGATTTACAAAATTGTATGAAGATAAATAAAAATTATCTATGCGAGCGAAATTATCCTGCGAACAGGATTAATCCACACTCCGTGTGTGAAGTCGAAACGTTTTTAGAAACCGATAAATATCACGAAAATTGTAACATTAAAAACATAGCGTCTAATCATAGTTTTTGGATAGCTTTAGGCGACTCGCACTCATGGCTATATTCCGTACAGAAAAAACAAACTGTAACATTTTACTGTAAAGACCACGGACAGATAAAGGAAGTGATTGAAAAAACGGGTAAAATAACATTGAAGAACAACTGCAAATTAATGACGGAAGACACGATAATAAAGTCTCCTAAGTTATCACACAGTACAGAAATAGAAACATTTTTACCACAATACAATATTTCTATACTAAAGAACAAAACAAAGCTAAACATAAATGCAGTGCAATCGATAAAATTACAAAACATTGTCCTACATTCCTCAAAGTTAGAGGAATTAAACAAACAAATTATCGAAATGGATAAAAAATTGAATGAACAACCGAATACAATTTTTCAGTCAACACACTTTATCTATCCAACGGCTACCAGCGGAACAGTGATTGTAATAATACTAGCAATAATAATAACTGTTGTTGTAATAAAAAAGAAAAAGAGCAACAGCCATGAGAAGCGAGTCACACTAAACATAGATGCGGAATATACAATTCCCAGATCTATTTTAAAGCGTAGTAATAGCACGCGTTTTTAATTAAATATACAAAAACCTCGTACCTCCGTTTTTGTTTTTTCAACGGGGGAGGGATGTTGTGAGCGAAACACTCACAACCAATAAATTTATATCATAAAATAAAGGAAATAAAATATTAAAATTATAAGATAGCTCGCCGAGGAAGGCTCGCTATCACAAGGTGTCAGGTGACACATGCCTCGTGCGCTGCCGGCCGGTCATCGCACTGGGCAACGCACCAGCCACCTTAACGAAGTAGCGAAGCCAGCTTAGCAACAATCATGCCACCGGAAATGCATACCTGCATTTTGGCAATTGTTGCTAAACTCGCAAATATTTCCCGCGCGCCGGATGCGCGCGGGAATGACCATATATAGTCATGCGGAGGGCCCGATGCCCCCACTAATAATTAAATCCGCGACACTATTTAAGCCGCTGTCGAACAGCGGCCAGCGGGATCAGTGAATAGTAATCAAGCCGATACGTACGGCCCGCACAAGTGAATTTCGAGTTCGGGACTTAGCCGCGAGCAAATCTCAAGCGAGTAAAGATACGACGCGTTAACTCCAAGTCACGCGCCGTATCTAATCAAGTGTAATACGACGCGGCACCGTCGCCGACCGCAACCAATGTACGAACCGCAGTGAAATAAATCTTTATATCAAACAGACTTAGAATCAGTGAGTGAGTGATTTGAGGACCCTGCCAACAAAAGCCGCCTCTTTCCGCGAGTTCCTACTTCTTGGGCAGCAACGAATCCCGAAAGATCTTTTGTCGCACCGCAAGGTACGGCAAAAATCTTTTGTTGTACCGCAAGGCGCAACAGGCGGTACTAAAAACTTCATTTTTTTTATTCGCGAAAAAGTATCTCGCACGACAGCTTGGACAAGACTGATCTTAGAGCAGTCCAAGACAGTCGACTCAAAGGCAACATTAGCTGAGATAGATAAACATTACACCTTTTTCACGCACAATTAAAGAAGAGCACGACGTCGACGAGATAAAATAATGCTGATTAATAAGATGCGAGGTAGTAATGATAAACCACCTTGCAGGGGACTTCTCATATGTATCTACCTGGCAACAGCAGCTCAAGGAAGCGACACGCCGTATCAAGTGGAAAAATTCACCCATCATCCGGGGATCTACTATGAGAAAATAGGAAGACTCCGACAAATAGAATCGCAATGGAAACTAATAATTAAAATAAACACCACGTCTTTATCAAAAAGACTGACACAAATTGAAAAATATGTACAAAAAACGGACAGTTTATGTAGAACCGTAGTGGTAATGAATAAAGCTATATGCGACAGCTTTAACGCAACCATAACAAACAGAAGACAGTACAACATAACGAATACCTCCTTGCGAACGCGACCAAAAACTTAAAGCTAGAACTACTAGAAAGCGAACGCGCAAACAACATACAATCGAATTTTATAATTATCAACACCGTACTGTCAGAGTTAACTCGCGATGCAGAAGACGTCTTAGATTACGTCACACTATTAAAAAAGGGTATGATGCACCCCAAATTAACGCCTATAGACCATATTATACAACTGCTTAAAGATGCGAACTCCCAACTCCCGGAAGGACTCTATTTTCCGTTTAGAGTGAACCAGGAGAAATGGTCAACTATTGAACAATTCGGATTTTGCGTTTTCCAGTAATATTGGCGTCAAAATACGAAATATTAAATGTAATAGCACTACCTGTGCCAGAACATAATAACACATTCTCAATAATAGATATTTTACCATAGCGATAGACGGGGATCAGCACACGTACATAATCTTGCCGCGCATTTACAAAATTGTATAAAGATAAATAAAGATTATCTATGCGAGCGAAACTGTCCTGCAAATAGGATTAATCCGCACTCCGTGTGTGAAGTCAAAACGTTTCTAAAAACCGATAGGTATCACGAAAATTGTAACATTAAAAACATAGCGTCTAACCATAGTTTTTGGATAGTCTTAAGCGACTTGCACTCATGGCTATATTCCGTATAAGAAAAACAAATTGTAACATTATACTGTAAAGACCACGGACAGATAAAGGAAGTTATTGAAAAAACGGGTAAAATAACATTGAAGAATAACTGCAAATTAATGACGGAAGACACAATAATAAAGTCTCCTAAGTTATCACACAATACGGAAATAGAAACGTATCTACCGCAATACAATATTTCTATACTAGAGAACGAAACAAAGCTAAGCACCAATGCAGTGCAACCGATAAAATTAAAAAACATTGTCCTACATTCTGCAAAGTTAGAGGACTTAAACAAAAAAATTATCGAAATGGACAAAAAATTAAATGAAGAATCAAATTCAATTTTTCTGTCACCGCATTTTATTTATCCAACGGCTACCAGCGGAACAATTATTGTAATAATACTAGCAGTAATAATAATTGTTATTGTAACAAAAAAGAAAAAACGAAATAGCCCTGAGAAGCAAGTCACATTAGACATAGCGGAAATACAATTCCCAGATCTATTTTAAAGCGTAGCAATAACACACGGTTTTAATTGCGATAGTCAAAAACTCCGTACCTCCGTTTTTGTTTTTTCAACGGGCGAGGGATGTTGTGAGCGAAGCACTCGCAACCAATAAAATAATATGATAAAATATAAAGAAAATAATATGATAAAATATAGAATATTAAAATTAAACTAAGGAAAGATATCATATAGCTCGCCGAGGAAGGTTCGCTATCACGAGGTGTCAAGTGACATATGCCTCGTGCGCTGCCGGCCGGTCATCGCACTGGTCAACGCACCAGCCACCTTGAGGAATTTAGCGAAGCCAGCTTAGCAACAATCATGCCACCGGAAATGCATACTTGCGTTTTGGCATTTGTTGCTAAGCTCGCGAATATTTCCTGCGCGCAGGAATGACCATATATGGTAATGCGGAGGGCCCATTGCCCCACTATTATGCCAAATCCGCGGCACTACTTAAGCCGCTGCCGAGCAGCGGGCCGCGGGATCAGACATTAAACAATCAAGCCATAACGTACGGCCCGTACGATTAAAATACGAAAGAGTTCGGGATTTAGCCACGGCAAGACCTCGAGCGAGCAAAGATACGACGCGCTATCTTCGAGTCATGCGCCGTATCTAATCAACTCTGTGCAACACGACGCGGCACCTTCGCCGACCACAATTATTGTGTATCGCAAGAAGAATAAACTTTTTATTAAATTAACATAAAATTAGTGAGTCAGTGATTTATGGACCCTGCCAACAAAAGCCGCCTTTCCGCGAGTTCCTACTCCTTGGGCAGTAACGAATTCATAAAGATCTTTTGTCGTACCGCAAGGCACGGCAGAAATCATTTGTTGTACCGCAAGGTATAACAGTATTTTATACTTTTTACAAAATTTTATAAAATAAGAGGGGGTGGGGAAAAATTAAAAACTTGAAATTTTTTAAAAACATAAGTATACCATTATAAATAGTATAAAATGCCATAAAACTTTTGTATAGAACATTTTTTAAATAAATCTTATATTTTCAAAGATATTTGGCAAAAACGAAAAAAATGCTGTATTTTCGAGAGATGGTTTCAACCCCTAAACTTCGACATATGTCGTTAAAAAAATATGGGGCAAATATTTTTTATGCTTTACAATATATCAAAAGGTCATTAAAATTGAGGGACGCCTCTGACCGTTGCCTTATAAAATTAACAAACCATTCTGCATGTTAAGTCTCTAATAAATCATTAAAATTAAAGTTATTAAAAGCTACATAGAATTTATGCGTTGTTTCTTTTTGACAAGAAATAATATGTTCAGGGGATTTATTTGAATCCGACACTGCTTGAATAATAGTGCAGGAGTTTTGATTGAATTTGGATGTGAAAACTTCATAAGATACGTATTTGATATTAGATATCTATTCAGTTTTATATATTAAATTTATATATTAACCATTTAATCTTTTTGTCTATTCTGATTACTTCTCTGTACCATAGTCAAGTAATAATTATTTTTTACGCACTAAAAAACGTATACTCTTTAGAAATGGATAAAATATATAAAATATTTTAGTATAAATTATAAATTGTATGTCCCGTTTTATGTAGTTGTTTGTAACCATCATGTAACTCAATTTTGAGAACTTTTTTTATGTAATTGAGATTTAAATTAATTAGTTTCTGTTTAGACGAATTTTTAAAGAAGGGCCTCTTAATAAAGATTGTTGCGTTTAATTTAGCATCAAGCCGAAAGAAATCAGCAATCTTCATTAACTTCTCGTTAACTGTTGTATTTGCAATTTCTACAAATAAGGATTTTTTAACTCAATTTTATTCGATCTACGTGTATATGAACATAAAAAAAATTGTATTTTATTTAAACATATTAATAATTGTTTAACTTAAATTTTTTTAGTTTAAATCTATCTATGTATTTAAGTTAAATACATAAATGTACTCGCACTGAGAAAAACCACAACGTCTTTAAGTTTTTTAATTTAATATAACGTCTCTTCTTCCAGAACGTAAACGATACCAATTATAGATTTTGTAAGCGATGCGACTACCACATTAAATCCATTTCAAGACTATCGTGCAACTTTAAGATCTCGCATACACTCGACATATCGGCCCCCTCTCGAGAGATCAACCCCTATATAGTTTATATGATTGGGACAGCCAAGGGGTAAAATGGTACAGCGTTTCCGATAGGATTTACTACCGCAGACATATTTCAGGTTCAATCTGAAGACTTCGGTTATCGGTGGTCACGCGCATTTTCTTTACGTCTTATGTTTGTTTTTATCCGCTATTCTACAATATAATGTGTGTGTAAAAGTGTGTGTATTATGAGTGTGTATAAGAAATAATTTCGTAAGAAATATTGACAATGGTGTTAAAGAAAAAACATTTAATTAAATTTTTAACATTATTATATATTTTATTAATTCCAAATTTACACATGTAATTCTACGAATATAAACAATAGCATCAATTATTGTAGAAAGTCTTCAAAAAAGTTTCAATCTTTTACAGATACAACAATTACAAAATTTCTGAAAAAATGTCATAAAATGTCATAAAGTAATATTTATAAAATTTGTGATACAAAACGTTACAACAGAAAGATTTTTTAAATCTATCATATCAATTTTAAAACATCACGCAAAACAAAAAATCATCCTAGCAGAAATATTTATAAAATTTGTGATACAAACGTAATTTTTTAAATTTATCATATAAATTTTAAAACACTAGACACCACAGACGCGGGTTTTGCGCGCGCTATTTAACTTTTTATTTTTTACTTTTTAAAAATTACAACAATAAATTGTACAGATAATATCTACACAAATTCTAATGTGTTCAATACATTCTTCATCTTTCAATATTCGAATCCTTAAAGGGGAATTTTGGTGTAACAGGTAAAAAAAAAGATTTTTTGTTTTTTGCATAAATTAAAAGTGCAGCATTTCAAAAATATCCTTCTAAAATTTTAAGGTCAGATTCGCAGAAATGACAAAGTAGTTACAACACATTCAGTGAAACGCGTCACAGTTTGAAACGGCGAACTGTTGGTGCCAAGCAGTTAGCATTAGATATATAAAAATGAAAAAAATGTTTATAGTTGATCTATTGTTGTGCTTGGAAACCCTCTGGAATCTTTTAAATATAGTTTGTACTGCAAGTATCATATAGTACTGTAAATATCGTAAAATTTCATTAAAAATTTTAAACGCGTTTTTCTCAAAACCCTATTTTTCAAATTGGTGTACAAGATAACTTAAAAACTAATCGATCGATTAACTTCGCACATAGCTCATTCAATTCGTTATTTTCTTCAGGTATTGAACCTGTTATTTTAATTTTATTGTTTATTTACAACATTTATATCAACAATATAAAATCGAATTTTTCGTAGAAAAATTATGCTTTTTTCAAATGCTGCTACTTTTTCAGTTTTTCATATTTTTTTTTTTTAAATAGCTTTAGTATCAGTGTAAACTATCTAACTTTAAGAAAATTCTTTGTTTTTTGCTTTCGGATGATTTTGACAAGCGCTACACTGTACACCAACAATGGATAATAGTATATCCACCGGAAGTCATCGATATTATTATATGCGGTTTAGTATATAATAAAAAAAATTAAAAAATCACAAATTTCTTTCGTACTTTAAGAATGCCTCTTTATATCCCAAAAAGTTTATTTATATCTCATCAATGGTTTTCTCTAAAAAAATTCATAAAAATCATCTACTTTTAGAGCTGCTACACTCGAATCCCCCTTTAAATAAAAGGGATAGTAAATTAAAATAAGAGATCTTGTACATAATTAAATATAATAACTAAGTAAATGATATTATTTTATATCAAATTATTATATGAATAACATAATAAATATATAATTAAGAAATAATAAATTTATGACAAATATATTTCTGATACCAAGATTTGTATAAAGTGTTATTAGAAATTTTTTTTGTTTAGTTGAAATAATAAGAGTATTTAATACAATTGAAATTGAAATTTATTTTGGGTTTAGCGATTTACTAAATCTACAATTTCTTCGAGCATTTGTTTCTGGAAGGATATCATGGAAGTACTTAAGTAATGTACTGTGGGGAATAAAGTCCCACTGGCATTAAGTACAATGGAAAACATTTGAAGACAAATGATAAGAAACAAAATTCTTCGGAAAGAAATAGAATCTGTTACGTCTGGTTAAGCTGACACAAATCAATGCAACACAGTCGCATAAAGCATAAATAAAATTTAATAAATAGATTTTGTTACTAGTTTGTTGCTTTATTTTTACTTATTTATTTTTATTGCTTAAGTGCCCATTTGATGAAAATAATAGATGTATTAATTGAAAAAAAAATATGTTTTTTTGCCATTTTGTCGCTAATTAGTTGCTCCACTGATAAGTTGATAGTATTATTTGTGATTCAGAGAAATCATTCTCCAATTTGCACTAATCTACAATAATGAGGCTTTAACTTTACACACTTTTATTGAAAATTGTATTTACTTGGGATTCATTGTTCGTAAATAGATTCAGCAATCAATAATAGGCTTGTTTTTTTTCGCTGCACTGTTACATTGGTGCAATAAATTAGAGTGATATATATATATATATATATATATATATATATATATATATATATATTATATATGTATCTCATTCTAACTTATTGCACTATTGTAGCAGTGCAGGGAAAAAGAACAGATCAAACATGTCAATTGATAATATGTCATGAATCACCTTTTGAATTCATGCAAAGAATTTACTAGTTATAAATTTGCCATTTCTGATGGTATGGATATAGCCATAGGCAGAAGTCGATGTTTTTCCTAGGATATTGTTTATAAAAATTTTAAAAATTGTTGTGAGCGAAACACTCACAACCAATAAATACATATTATAAAATAAAGGAAATAAAATATTAAAATAATAAGATAGCTCGCCGAGAAAGGCTCGCTATCATAAGGTGTCAGGTGACACATGCCTCGTGCGCTGCCGGCCGGTCATCGCACTGGGCAACGCACCAGCCACCTTAACGAAGTAGCGAAGCCAGCTTAGCAACAATCATGCCACCGGAAATGCATACCTGCATTTTGGCAATTGTTGCTAAACTCGCAAATATTTCCCGCGCGCCGGATGCGCGCGGGAATGACCATATATGGTCATACGGAGGGCCCGATGCCCCCACTAATAATTAAATCCGCGACACTATTTAAGCCGCTGCCGAACAGCGGCCAGCGGGATCAGTAATCAGAAATCAAGCCGATACGTACGGCCCGTACAAGTGCATTAAGAGTTCGGGACTTAGCCGCTAGCAAGCGAGCAACGAGACGACGCGGTAGCTCCGAGTCACGCGTCGTATCTAATCTATTGTAACACGACGCGGCACCTTCGCCGACCGCAACCAGTGTACAACACAGAAATAAATCTTATATCAGTTTAAATTAAAATCAGTGAGTGAGTGATTTGAGGACCCTGCCTACAAAACCGCCTCTTTCCGCGAGTTCTAACTCCTTGGGCGACAACGAATCCCAAAAAATCTTTTGTCGCACCGCAAGGTACGGCAAAAATATTTTGTTGTACCGCAAGGCGCAACAAAATTGGTGGCAGCGGTGGGATAGATTAACTGCCAGGAAGGAAGGCAAACAACTCCAACGAGGAACTACCTACAAGGCCAAGGGACCGACGTCACGAGCCGAGAGCAGCTGAACGACCTCGAGGACCAGCTGACTGGACGAGCCCGCCGAGCAGAACTCAGCCACGGCTCAACACTCAACGCAGCGTAATCAGCGACACCGGAGTACCGACCTACCGCAATACACAGCTGACAACATGAAGCGAAGCGCAGCGTTACTGTAAGTCGAAATAATATTGTATAAAGCGAAATACGAAGGGCAAAGCGATAAGCCCTATTAATAGTAAAAACGTGTTGATCCCCCGGTAATCACATAACGATTATCGTAAGCGTAGAATAGGCGTGAATGTCGAAAGACAACGACGCTGCTATAGCAAACGACTCGTGGTTGCATAGCGAGCAAGCCACTCGAGCTATCGAATACTGCGAACAAGCCGTCATAGAAGCACGCGATAGAGTCCGTAGAGAACTAGATAGCGAGTTACCGGAAAACGTCATCCGCGAACGAGAATTCCCATTCGCGAACCTCGACGCGAGTTTGTTTCAAGGCGAATTCAACGCGACACGGCAACACCGTGTAGAACGACGAACACGACCGTACGAGAGTCGCACCCCTAGTCGCGTTTCGTCACGAGGCGAGTTCTCACTTACGTCATACGAGTCCGACATTTTCGACCCAGCTGACTTTTTTCAAACGGACGCGATGCCTAACGACGATCAAGCAGAGACCCAACAATTCATCGCCGGTGCAGAACAGGAATTACAGAATCTGCACCACGAACTAAGTGCTAATGCATCACGACTTGCCCGCACTGCCACGCAAAGAGACGATGTGCAGGAAATACGAGAAGCCTTACGTGCAATGATGCACGAGGTCCGGAGACTGACCAACGAAGTCAACGAGGTGCGAGAAACAAATTCGCGAACACTACGTCCGCACGCGCCTCGACAAACGCGATATAGCCGGCGAGAAACCGCGTTCGAGTACCCGGACGACGACGTGCGCCGACAGAGAGGTCGCGGAATATTATCATTAAAAGAAGCTCGCGGAATGATACCCGAGTTCGACGGCAACGCGAGTAAATTACAGGAGTTTTTGAGCGCCATGACTTACGCGATCGAGAACATAGATCCGTCGGATGAAGTGTCCTTACTAGGCGCGATATTGTGTACCAAACTGAAGGGACGCGCTATGTTAGATTTTCAGACACGACGGATAAGCGATTTCGTGCAATTAAGAACGGAATTAGAATCGTGCTATGCGAGTAAACGAAGCACAACACATTTACAGCTCGACTTCAATACCCTGAAGCAAAAGCCAGGAGAAAGCGCTCGAGCCTACGGACTGCGTACAGATAAGCTCACGATAGACCTGTACGAGTCGATGATCGAAGGCCGACACCAATACACGGCCGAACATAAGCGCATCATTTTAGAAATGCTGCAGCAGCAAGCATTGGAAAACTATCAAATAGGGCTACGCGAAGATACAAAGGCAGTAGTCCGATCGCGCGGATACGTTACGCTACAGGACGCGATAGCAGCCGCAAGCGCAGAGGAAAGAATCAAGGGTCCCGCCGTGAGTAACACGAGACGGACACCCGACTCGCCGAGGCATTACGACAAGTCTGATGCCCGTTGCCGAAATTGCGGCAAGTATGGCCATTACAGTAAGGATTGCCGGAATAACAGGAGCAGTAATAGATACGCCCTGCCGCAACCAGACAAACGTATAAATGCAATCGACAAGCATTGCAACTATTGCAAAAAACGCGGACACACTCGCAACGAGTGTTGGAATCTACACGGACGGCCTAAAGCAAAGGTACCGAACGCGCAAGGAAAAATGCAAAGCACCGAGATAACGGGAGCGAGAAAGAAAGCGATAACGCAAAAAAGAAACTCTGACTCCGAGCACAGTAGCGAGGAAGAAGGAGCGACGAGCCGCACACAGAGTACGCGCGCTCGAGCGTATCAAGTGACGCACGTAAGACGAGACGGCACACGATGCGACGGTCTTGACCTAATTACGCTCCCAATCAAAGAAACACGCGCTGGTAAAATCGACATGTTGTTCGATTCAGGCGCGACGATATCATTAATAAAGGTAAAAAACCTAAAGGGAAAAACACGAATTTATCCCGAAGAAGTATCACTGGTAGGAATAACTGGCCACCGAGTGCATACTATAGGAAAGATACAAGCCACTATCACGATAGGCGAGCGAGAAATTAAACACGCCATATACGTGGTGAGAGACGATTTCCCTATGGAATACGAAGGGATAATCGGCCTCGATTTCCTGCGCAAACAGCATGTATCATGCGACTACAAAAATAAGACAGTGACCATAGAAGACGTCACCCTGCGACTTAAACCATATAATAAGATTATTTTAAAACCGCGCAGCGAAACCATCGTTCGTGCAGTAACGAACCGAAATAAAACCGGGGTAATCCGAGCCAAAGAAACTTCGCCCGGCATCTACATTGGCAGATGCATGGTAGAGCCGAAAAATTTTATGTGCCCTATAAGCATAATTAACACCACGGATAGACCAGTGGAAATCACCACACCGATCGTTACTGTGGAAGATATCGAAGAAGATGTCATGCAACAAGTCTATGTCGTGACCTCCGAAACGGAATGCGAGACAAAGCTTCCCCGCGGAGAACGCATATGACAACTATTACGCACGCAGCATCTCAATCCAGAGGAACGAAAGGCACTCAATCGGATATGCAATGAATATCAGGATATATTTCATTTAAACGGAGAACCTCTGACGTGTACCTCGACGGTGAAACACGAGATCAGCACGCGAGCCGACGCCGCGCCTGTGAACGTGCGACCGTATCGCCTCCCCGCCAAACATAAGGAGGAAGTGAGTACACAAATAAAGGAAATGCTGAAAAATAGCATTATCCGCTCTAGTACGAGCCAGTGGAACGCACCTTTGTTAGTTGTGCCGAAGAAAACTGACTCGACTGGAAAATCACGACTTCGAATAGTGATTGACTTTCGAAAGTTGAATGACTTAACTATTGGCGACTCATTTCCACTGCCGAATATTGATGAAATATTAGACCAGTTAGGAAATGCCAAATATTTCACGACGCTAGATCTAGCGTCGGGGTACCACCAGATACCCATGGCTGAGCATGATAAGCCGAAAACCGCATTCTCGACACCGTATGGACACTACGAGTACAACCGGATGCCGTTCGGACTTAAAAATGCGCCAGCCACATTCCAGAGGCTAATGAATTCTGTGCTTACTGGAATGCAAGGACTTAGATGCCTCGTGTATTTAGACGACATTGTCATATACGGATCAAGTCTAAAGGAACATAACAAGCGCTTAGAAGAAGTGCTATTACGCCTACGGGAAGCTAATCTGAAGCTACAACCCGACAAGTGCGAGTTCCTTCGAAAAGAGGTGAATTACCTCGGCCATATTATTTCAGAGGACGGGATAGCACCCGATCCCGGAAAATTACAGGCAATCAAAGATTTTCCAGAACCACGCAAAGTCAAGGATATTCAATCCTTTATCGGACTTGCAGGTTATTATCGGAAATTCATCAGCGACTTTTCTAAAATTGCTAAGCCAATGACGAAGCTAACAAAGAAAACTGAAAAGTTCGTCTGGACTACCGAACAGCAGATAGCGTTCGATACATTGAAAGAAAAATTGATGACGGCACCTGTGCTACAATATCCGGATTTCACCCAGGAATTCAACGTGACCACGGATGCTTCCGACTATGCAATCGGAGCAGTCCTGTCACAGGGACCGGTAGGTAGCGACCGACCTATTGCTTACGCAAGCCGAGTGTTAAATCGCGCGGAGCAAAATTATAGCACTACCGAAAAGGAGCTGCTAGCAATCGTATGGGCTGTTAAGCATTTCCGCCCATATGTGTACGGCGTAAAATTTAAAATAGTGACAGATCATAAGCCACTTACATGGTTATTTAGCGTAAATGACCCCGGATCGCGACTAATTCGATGGCGATTAAAATTAGAAGAGTATGACTATGAGATCATACACAAGGCCGGTCGAGCGAACGCGAACGCCGACGCGCTGAGTCGAAACGTGAAGCGGGAGGCTCGCGTTACGGAAGACTCGGATAAGATCCTCGCGCTCGAAGAAGACACTGTACACACACAAGTAAACACGCCGATAAAAAATAATGAAAGTATACAGGAGTATACTGAGGAAGAAAAGAAACAGATTCTATATGAATACCACGATGCCCCGACAGGAGGACATCAGGGAATTGAGCGAACGATAAGACGAATACGCCTGAAACACAACTGGCATGGATTAACAGCCGACGTAGAGAGATACATAAAGAAATGCGAACTCTGCCAGAAGAACAAACTCTCTCGCAGAATTAAAGCACCGCTAGTTATCACCGATACACCAAGCAGACCCTTTGAAAAGTGCGCGCTGGATATCGTCGGACCGTTAACCATAACAAATAACGAAAATCGGTACCTGCTGACATTTCAGGACCACCTAACAAAATTTAGTAAGGCTATGCCCCTTCCTAACCAAGAAGCGAATACCGTAAGTAAGGCATTCGTGACGAAGATCGTTCTAGAATATGGAATTCCGGAATGCATCTTAACGGATCAGGGAACTAATTTTATGAGCGAAGTATTTAAGAATACTTGCAAACTGCTCAAAATTAAAAAGATACAGACAACAGCTTATCACCCTGAAAGCAACGGCGTATTAGAACGATCACATCGAACTTTAGCCGAGTATCTAAGGCATTTCATTAATAAAGATCAGACGGACTGGGACGAGTGGATTCCGTATGCTAACTACACCTATAATACCACCCCCCACACCGCAACAGGGTACACTCCCTTTGAATTACTTTACGGGCATCCCCCCGAATTACCAACAGCGCTAGCCAAGCCGCCTAAAAGGACGTACAGTTACGACGACTATGCACTCGAGTTACGGGAAAGATTACGCGCCACTAATAGTATCGCCAAGGATAACATAAGGGACGAAAAACAAAAGTCGAAAGATTATTACGACCAATCCGTGAAGGAAACTAATTATAAAATTGGCGATAAAATTCTACTCTTCGACGAAACGCTTCGCCGAGGGCGTTCTAAAAAATTAGACGCGCAATGGACCGGACCCTATACAGTTACCGAAAGACATTCGCACGTTAATTATACGGTAAAAAGGGGAAGACGGACAATTCGCGTACACGTAAATCGCATTAAACCGTTTATTGAGGGATAACGCGAAAATAAAAGAAGAGAGAGAGTAGAAACAATAATAAATAAATAAAAATAGACTCACCAGGTTGAAAAACGCCTGAGTAATCCATCCCGAACGATCCCATCCAAATGGCACGCAAAAGAAAAAAAAAAAGGGGGAAATAACTAACTCAAGAGGGGGAGGAACAAACACTAAACACTACACTTAAACTATAACTTACGAACTACAAATTAAAAAACTAAAAGAGAGAGGAGGTCCTAATAACTACTCCTCCGACTCTTCATTCCCCCCCTCCCCTAGAAAGTTTCCGTGTCCTTCCAGGGCACCGAAACCTCGGTCCCACTCCTCCTCGGAGTCGGAGACCCCAATATCCTCCAGTAACCGGTCTATCATACCGGGAGACGGGGGAAAAGCATATGGAGCACTCCCGGATTCGGAGACATCGGAGTCCTCATCCTCACTGGAGGACACATCCTCATCCTCACTGGAGGACACATTGTTCTGCTCCTCCTCGGAGCCCTCATACTCCGCCGCGTCCTCCACCTGGTCTTCGAAGACCCCGACGATTTCGCCCTCGTCCGGAGACGCATCATCTAACGCGATGACCCCCGGATTAGGCGACGGGGGTGGCGACGGCGGCACTAATAACTGCATAATGAAAACTTTTTCTTTTCCGCGAACCGTAAGAAATAAAAAATATCTCGCACGACAGCTCGGACAAGACTGATCTTAGAACAGTCCAAGACAGTCGACCCAAAGGCAACATTAGCCGAGATAGATAAACATTACACCTCTTCTCACGCACAATTAAAGAAGAGCACGTCGACGAGATAAAATATTGCTGATTAATAAGATGCAAGGCAGTAATAATAAACCACCTTGCAGGGGACTTCTCATATGTATCTACCTGGCAACAGCAGCTCAAGGAAGCGACACGCTGTATCAAGTGGAAAAATTCACCCATCATCCGGGGATCTACTATGAAAAAATAGGTAGACTCCGACCAATAGAATCGCAATGGAAACTAATAATTAAGATAAACACCGCGTCTTTATCGAAAAGACTGACGCAAATCGAAAAATATGTGCAAAAAACTGACAACTTATGTAGAATCGTCGCGGTAATGAATAAGGCTATATGCGACAGTTTTAACACTGTCATCACAAAAGAATACCAAAGGACAAATCGACTGATCCTGCGAATTACTGACACATATAAGACGCCGACAGTACAGAAACGAGGACTGATCGACGGAGTAGGCTCAATAGCCAAATCGCTATTCGGTACAATGGACGCCGATGACAAAAAGACAATTGACGAACAACTCGCAATACTACATGACGCACAACAGTCATCACAGCACGCAGTAAAAAACCAATTAAAAATAATTCAGGCAACTATAGCGCACATCGACGAGACAGAAAAAACAGTACAACATAACGAATACCTTCTCGCGAACGAAACCAAAAATCTCAAGCTAGAACTACTAGAGAGCGAACGCGCAAACAACATACAGTCAAATTTTATAATTATCAGCACCGTACTGTCAGAGTTAACTCGCGATGCGGAGGACGTCTTAGATTACGTCACCCTATTAAAAAGGGGTATAATGCACCCCAGACTAACGCCTATAGACCGTATTATACAACTGCTTAAAGATGCGAACTCTCAACTCCCGGAAGGACTCTACTTTCCATTTAGAGCAAACCAGGAAGAGTGGTCAACTATTGAACAATTCGCACTTGTAAGCGCATACTGCGATAGCGTAAATATATACACGATTTTGCGTTTTCCATTGATATCGACGTCAAAATACGAAATATTAAATGTGATAGCACTACCTGTGCCAGAACATAATAACACATTCTCTGTAATAGACATCAGGTATCCGACCATAGCGATAGACGGGGATCAGCACACGTATATAACCTTACCGCGCAACGATTTACAAAATTGTATGAAGATAAATAAAGATTACCTATGCGAGCGAAATTATCCTGCGAACAGGATTAATCCACACTCCGTGTGTGAAGTCAAAACGTTTTTAGAAACCGATAAATATCACGAAAATTGTAACATTATAAACATAGCGTCTAACCATAGTTTTTGGATAGCCTTAGGCGACTCGCACTCATGGCTATATTCCGTACAGGAAAAACAAACTGTAACATTTTATTGTAAAGACCACGGACAGATAAAGGAAGTGATTGAAAAAACGGGTAAAATAATATTGAAGAACAACTGCAAATTAATGACGGAAGACACGATAATAAAGTCTCCTAAGTTATCACACAGTACAGAAATAGAAACATTTTTACCACAATACAATATTTCTATACTAAAGAACGAAGCAAAGCTAAGCATAAATGCAGTGAAACCGATAGAATTACAAAACATTGTCCTACATTCCTCAAAGTTAGAGGACTTAAACAAACAAATTATAGAAATGGACAAAAGATTGAACGAACAACAAAATACAATTTTTCAATCACCACATTTTATCTATCCAACGGCTACTAGCGGAACAGTGATTGTAATAATACTAGCAATAATAATAACTGTTATTGTAATAAAAAAGAAAAAGAGAAACAGCCATGAGAAGCGAGTCACACTAGACATAGATTCGGAATATACAATTCCCAGATCTATTTTAAAGCGTAGCAGTAGCACGCGTTTTTAATTAAATATACAAAAACTTCGTACCTCCGTTTTTGTTTTTTTTTACGGGGGAGGGATGTTGTGAGCGAAACACTCACAACCAATAAATACATATTATAAAATAAAGGAAATAAAATATTAAAATAATAAGATAGCTCGCCGAGAAAGGCTCGCTATCATAAGGTGTCAGGTGACACATGCCTCGTGCGCTGCCGGCCGGTCATCGCACTGGGCAACGCACCAGCCACCTTAACGAAGTAGCGAAGCCAGCTTAGCAACAATCATGCCACCGGAAATGCATACCTGCATTTTGGCAATTGTTGCTAAACTCGCAAATATTTCCCGCGCGCCGGATGCGCGCGGGAATGACCATATATGGTCATACGGAGGGCCCGATGCCCCCACTAATAATTAAATCCGCGACACTATTTAAGCCGCTGCCGAACAGCGGCCAGCGGGATCAGTAATCAGAAATCAAGCCGATACGTACGGCCCGTACAAGTGCATTAAGAGTTCGGGACTTAGCCGCTAGCAAGCGAGCAACGAGACGACGCGGTAGCTCCGAGTCACGCGTCGTATCTAATCTATTGTAACACGACGCGGCACCTTCGCCGACCGCAACCAGTGTACAACACAGAAATAAATCTTATATCAGTTTAAATTAAAATCAGTGAGTGAGTGATTTGAGGACCCTGCCTACAAAACCGCCTCTTTCCGCGAGTTCTAACTCCTTGGGCGACAACGAATCCCAAAAAATCTTTTGTCGCACCGCAAGGTACGGCAAAAATATTTTGTTGTACCGCAAGGCGCAACAAAATTTAGTGGTTTGTAAAATAATATCATATACATTTCTTTAATAGAAATGTATCTCTAATAGAATTCATTTGTGCTATTATTTTTAACGTATAATAATATTTTCGTAATTTGTTTAAATAATGGTTGTTTAAAAATACAAAGATATTTTCATTGTCTTTAAAATTATAAAAGTTACAAATTAAAAATTAGAAAAAAAATTTTAATAAAAAATAATCAAAAAGTTAAAAAAAATAAAAAAGCCATTCTGATTTGTAATTTTTTTATTTTGGAAATTTGACTACAAATTGTTCATGAGTGATTCGAAAAAATCCAAGATATCGATTTTCATTGAAATTGAATGCATTTTAGACTATCTGGTCAATAAATTAAATGCTTTCCGTAAGTTTTTTATTCACTCTAGGTTCCATTAGAGCTGCCATTTTGATTTTTTAAAAAACCATTTTTTCTTAAAGTACATAAAAAATGAAAATTTTAAGCCTTTAAACATCTCATTTTGACTTAATAAATTTTGTATAGACACTTGTTCCACTTGATTTGGAACATCGATCCCATATATGCGTGTGTGTGTGTGTGTGTGTGTGTGTGTGTGTTTCTAGAATACAATTTTGTCTATTTAACACAAGCTCTTGTAAATAAAATGCGTTTAAAAATCGTAACAGATTAATACATGCAAAAATTAATATACGAGTATCACATGAGAAAAATGTGATAAATACTGGCTACGGAACAAAATAGGAGGGATGAAAAGGAAAGGCACCATAGCTGAAAAGTAAGTGACTGAGAAAGAGACATTGAATCGGTTGGTAATTTAGACAACGATTGTCCGTTCTCTCGAGGACCCAGGAAGGCTGCTAATCAGAAGAGTTTGCACTCGCCCCTCCTCTTCGAAACGAAATTCCGTTCTTTCAGCAACGAGCGGGGATTTTATTCTCTTTCTTTCTCTTTCTCTTCCTATAATTGCTTCTCCGTCTTACATTCAGAATCTCTTTTACTCATCGAGGAGCCGTGAAGAACAGAACTGGCGCTAACTTGAGTCCACTAACGGGCAATCAGATCTCTGTTGGGACAACAAAACTGTTCCATCGTCCCCCTGTGAGAGTGGTTGCCGACGCGCTTGTATGGCTTATTTATCGAAGAAGTTTCCGGGGGTTAAACAGCAGTAAATCCTCTTTCTCCCTCACCACTGCGTCTCACGGGAAAAGGACACAGTGTCTTAATTGCCAAAGCTGGATACCATACTCTACAGATTGAGTAACGATGATTTGCAAGCTGTAGGTCTGGGAACAAAGATAGACAGAATGATAAACATCACTCAAAATTCACTCGATGAATTTTGAACTCTGTAGCGAAAAAATTGCATCAAGTATGACAAATACTTTACTGCATGTAGTTGCACTAACTTTCAGATGGGCGTCTAATATTAATAATGTTTAAAAATGACTACTGTGCAGAATCTTGTAGTTATATTGCAATCTTGTATATTACCATGCAATGTTTTAAAAATATTAATATACAATATTAAATATAGATATACAATATGATTTTAGTTTTGCAGCAATACATTAAATGTATTGTAGAAAAAAAACTGCTCGAGATTTCAAGTGTAAATATTCGTATATGTGTATGTATTTTTTAATTCATTTTATAAATAATTTTATATAGAGGAAAAGATCATAATTTTTGTAGACACACAACAACTGAATATTAAATCATATAGTTAGCCAAGTTTTACTTACTCGTAAAACAAAAATATTTTATTCCTTAAAAAATTGTTTTAATATGATTTTAATTAAAAAAAGCAGTAAAGTTTCATACCATTGTATATTCATATAAAATTTTAAATTTCATAAAACATTTTATAAAACAAACTTAAAGTAACTGAAATGACTAATGGAATCATAATGAAACGAAAAGTTTTTTCTATATAAAATCTGCTAAAAATAAAATCTTTAAAAGTGAAAACAAATTTTCATGATTTTTCTTTGCAAATTGTATAATTTAAGCAATAGTGAGTAAATTATTGATATTAGAAACCCACGTGGTCCGGGAAATATTTGAATTTTTTATCTCGACATCTGTTCTCCTAGAAAAAGGTGCTATTATGAATATGGTTGGCAATAATTCTTTCGTTACCTTTGTATCGAAAGTAGTCCTTTTCGCACTTGTTAATTTATACTCAAAGACCACACTTTGACGCACAGAACAAACAATATTGCGTCCAATATGTGCGGATCTCGCCTTTGATTCGTGCGTCTACATCCCTACTTACGACAATAACCGGTTCACCGTAATTGTTACACAAAATCTTTTATTTTCCAGAATTCCACCAAAAGAGTTTTTACTTGATTGTTGACATTTTACTGAACAACAATTTTCCACTAGATCTTATTATCAAAACAATTAAACATAATCTAAAAAAATAATAAAAATTAGCAACAAACAGGAAAATATAAATAAATTACCAAACTCTAATGAAAATAATAAATAGTTTATGATTCTGTATGTTAATTCAATTTTCTACCAATTTAAAGGTATTCCAAAAAATATAATTAACATTCTTCTTGAAATAAAGCCCGATCCTTTATTAAAGTGCATAAGGACCCTTTACCAGTTCTGTCAAAGAAAAAAGTCTATATGATTTTGTGTAATGGTTGTGATACTTTTTATATTGTTCAAATCAGCAGACAATTATAGGAACAAAAATTTTTGAACATTGCAAATATATTAGCAGAAACACTGTGACACATTCTATTATTACAGATCATAAGTTGCATTACGGTCATGAATTAAATTGGGGTAATGTTGGTGTTTTGGATGTTGAAAAAAATTTATACAAAACTTATATCAGAAATAATAGAGTAGGTGGTAATATATATGGCTACTGCAAATAATATAGTTATTCATATTATCTCCGTTATTAGCTGACAAATTCTAGTAATTATTTAAGGGATTTGTTTGTTTGTTAGCCTGCCATTATATAGTGACGCTAATAAGACAAAACACAACAGTCAATATTTGTTACAAGGCATTTACTTTCGAGAATTTCGAAACTTTTTTGAGGTACATTTTAACATGTAATTATACGTACTTCCACATTTTAACATGTAATTACACGTTTTTTTTAAACTTAAACACATTATCACCCAAATGTATGTACAATTCATATGACATGTACCCACACAGCACACTTTATCCTGAGGATATCCCAAATTATTCCAGACAGACGAAGGCGATTCCACGGATATCTCAATGAGTAGCTCCCGGGATATCCTACAAAAATATCTTAAAATATCGTAAAATATCTTAAGATATCATATGATATCTTATTAATATATTTTGATATCCCCAAAAAATATCTTAAAATATTATAAGATATTGTAAAATATTCATTAATATCTTACGATATCCTATTACATCCAAATAATATCCTATCATATCTTTTTTATCTCTACAATTAATGGAGCATAAATCAAGTGTAAAGGGAAAGTTAATTATAATGTAACAAAAGAGTGACAGAAGTGTAAATTAAATCTTTAAGAAACGTAGATTAAAACGTCAGAACATAAAGAAAATACACTTATGGAAACAATATGGCATATTAATAATATGCCACATATACTAAAAAATTATATAAAATGACATTAAAAAAATTTTTTTATTTTATACAAACAGAGCAAAAACAGATTTTTTAATAAGTTAGTCTACATACTATTTTGCGCGCATACATATATAAAAATAGTAAAAAAAGTAAAAAAAATGGTAAAACTTCATATTTATTTATAAAAATATAAGTTACCTATACATGTTTTATCCTTCTGACAACATCTATTGTAATGATCTATAACAAATATGAATCCATAAACAAGAAGTGTTTATGGATCACTACGAAGCGTTAGAATGCGTACGGTCTTCGAAGTCAAGCGACATCGGCGAGGGTTGACACTTGGATGGGTGACCGTTTTTTCAGGTATAGAGACATTAAACTCTATTAAACATGCTTTAACAGGTACGACGGCTTGGCTGAAACATGTTATATTATAGTCTTCTTTCTCTTACAAAATTACCGTAAAAATAATTAGAATTTTTTATTTTTTGTTCAAGTTTTTTTCAATTCTTAGAAACTCAAAAATACTTAGAAATATTCAAAAATTTTTTAAATTAATCAAAATTTTTTATTTTTAAAGTTTTTCCGAGAAACGTTTCAATTATAAAAAATCGAAACATTTATCAGAAATCCTGAGAAAAATTTTTTTAATTCTGACAAATTTTTTCACTAGGGTATATTACGATATCTCAGGAAATCCCTTGGACATCCTCTGGATATCGTTTGAGATGTCTACAGGATGTCAAATCGGTGGACATTTGTGCATCCCTTGGATATCCCTCGGATATCGCAGACGGTTCACGGATATCCAACGATATTGCGATATCCCAAAATGACATCCCAGGGACATCCCTAGGATAAAGTGTGCTGTGTGTTTCAATTTTTTATAATTGAAACGTTTCTCGGAAAAACTTTAAAAATAAAAAATTTTGATTAATTAAAAAAATTTTTGAATAGTTCTAAGTATTTTTGAGAGTTTCTAAGAATTGAAAAAAACTTGAACAAAAAATAAAAAATTCTAATTATTTTTACGGTAATTTTGTAAGAGAAAGAAGACTATAATATAACATGTTTCAGCCAAGCCGTCGTACCTGTTAAAGCATGTTTAATAGAGTTTAATATCTTTATACCTGACAAAACGGTCACCCATCCAAGTGTCAACCCTCGCCAATGTCGCTTGACTTCGAAGACCGTACGCATTCTAACGCTTCGTAGTGATCCATAAACACTTCTTGTTTATGGATTCATATTTGTTATAGATCATTACAATAGATGTTGTCAGAAGGATAAAACATGTATAGTTAACTTATATTTTTATAAATAAATATGAAGTTTTACTACATTTTTTTTACTTTTTTTACTATTTTTATATATGCGCGCAAAATAGTATGTAGACTAACTTATTAAAAAATTTGTTTTTGCTCTGTTTGTATAAAATAAAAAAATTTTTTTAATGTCATTTTATATAATTTTTTAGTATATGTGGCATATTATCAATATGCCATATTGTTTCCATAAGTGTATTTTCTTTATGTTCTGACGTTTTAATCTACGTTTCTTAAAGATTTAATTTACACTTCTGTCACTCTTTTGTTACATTATAATTAACTTTCCCTTTACACTTGATTTATGCTCCATTAATTGTAAAGATAAAAAAGATATGATGGGATATTATTTGGATGTAATAGGATATCGTAAGATATTAATGAATATCTTACAATATCTTATAATATTTTAAGATATTTTTGGAGATATCGAAATATATTAATAAGATATCATATAATATCTTAAGATATTTTACGATATTTTAAGATATTTTTGTAGGATATCCCGGGAGCTACTCATTGAGATATCCGTGGGATCGCCTTCGTCTGTCTGGGATAATTTGGGATATCCTCAGGATAAAGTGTGCTGTGTGGGAATATCCATCTGTGAATTGAACTTTATATCGAGAACAAAAATATTTCTTTTTATTGCTTTACTTATCGACTTTTTACGCATATATAACCTAAATTTTCGTTTCGCAATTCCGTCTCAATTAGGCATTAAAATCTAATTTTCGAAACTCGACACTGTTTATTCTCGTCATCTACTAGTCTGTGAATATGAATTTCGTAAGTACAAAGACTGTAGATCTTTTATATTAAGCAAACATTGTTATGATGTGACAGCAAATTAACATTTTTTTTCCGTTTTTGGTAGAAACTCCACTCCACAGACTGGTAGTAATGCGTATTTTTTTATTCTGGAGAAGGATTTCCAAATCTATAGAAGAAATAAAAAGATATTGCGAAACAAAAATTACTATCTTTTTGTCGGCAAAACGGACAACTGGAGCATCCCCTTAATCACTGAGCATGATCTGCTATATTATGTTTTTGACTATTCAAGACTGAAATTCTTCTCATGCATTTTTAAATTTATTTAATCTATCAATGACTTGAAGACAAGTCGAAACGTGTCCGGACACAAAAAATTGTTAATTTGTATAAGTTATTGTTTTAACCCTTTAAGGACCAAATGGACACTTTTTCTATGCAATTTTCATAATTGCCATAATTTTTTACGTTAAAGCAGAAAAGAAATTGTCAAGGTCATTCTTTATGTTTTCGAGGTTGCTCTTTCAGATGCAGCCGTCAGAATTTTGAAAATCCCATTTGTTCAAAAGTTACAGCTCAATTTTCAACGAAAAATCGAAATTTTCACGAATTGTTTTTCACAAATTTTTAATTTACTATTATTTATGGTTTTTGAAAATCACCAAAACGTGACTATATCGTGTCCTATATGTCTAAGCTTTTGAAAGGCATTTTTTTAAAATTAAGATGGTGGAAACAAAATGGAGGCAAATAAATGGACATATCTCGAATTTCTCTTATTTTGCTGAATTTTAATGCAGTTATAAGTGAAAAATATAACAACTTTGCAGATTTCTTGAATCAAAATTATTTCTTTCAGAAAAAAAATGATTTATCCAAAATGACGGCACAAATGTCGTATCATGGTGATAAAAAATTAATGTTTGAAAACCTGCCTAATACCGTTAAACTCAATTGAAAAGTAGTTGCTTTTCACACATGCATGTGTATATATCTGCAAGTATGTGTCTATGTATATGTGCGCGTGTGCATTTGCAATTATGCACTTACGGATCTATTTTTTTACGTTTCTTAGCTGTCTACAATCATAGCCATTGTCCAAATCTTACCTCGAGGAGATGAACGTGAATAAGATTCATTTGTGGTTTTGTTCTTTTATTGTTTTGTGTTTTCAAATTTTTTTGTACTTTTTATTTATTAAATACACAGTTCGTGAAAAAACATACTGCAAAGAACTTTGCTATAAATATAACTGATTATAATTTGAAAAAAGCTAAACAAAATAATGTACGATTGAATAATGATGATAAGAAAAAATACTGTTCGAATACAAAGTGTCAGATCCGAATTCAGCCTGCGATAAATGCACTAAATATTTTTGCAAAACTTGTTTTGACAATTTGCATAAATTAAAATAAAGAAAAAAGATGAAAGAAATATAAATATAGAAGTGAGAAAAAGATAAGTATTCAATAAATAAAAAGATAAGTATTCAATAAATAAAAAGGACTAAAAAATAAGAATTAAAAACACAAACATAAAAAAAATAAAAAACCAAAAATAAAAGCTAATCTTATTCACGTTTACTTCCTCGTGGTAAGATTTAAGGCGATGCTGGACTGCCTCTCAAACTTGATCGAGGTCGATAATGTAGAGTCATTCATGCACATCATTAATGAGATTTCGTATATATCTCTTTTATAAATTTGGAAATTCTTTTCAAGAATTAAAATACACATATTAATATTCATCTGTGAATTGTAAAAGAAATAAAAAGATATTGTTAAACAAAAATTATTATTTTTTTGTTGGTAAAACAGACAACTCCAGCATCCCCTTAAATAACAACTATGATTATAGACAGCTAAGAAACGTGAAAAAATACATGTATCCGTGAGTGCATATTTGCAAACGCACACGTATTTGTACGCATACGCGCACATATACATAAACACATACTTGCATAGATATATACATATGTATTTGTGAAAAGCAACTACTTTTCGATTGGCTTCAATGGTATTAGTCAGGTTTTCTAAGCAAATATTGGTTTTTTAACACCATAATACGACTTTTGAATCGTCATTTTGGATCAGCCATTTTTTTCCTGGAAAAATTGATTAAATTTTGATCAAAGAAATGTTTTTTATTTATAACAGCATTAAAATTCAGTAAAAATAGGGAAATTCGAGAATAGTCCACTTATTTGCCTCCATTTTGTTTCCACTACCTTGATTTTAAAAATGCTGCATGCTTTTCGAAAGCTTAGACGTATAAGACGCGATACATTCACGTTTCGGTGAGTTTAAAAAACCATAAATAATAGTAAATTATAAAATAACAAAAAACATTTCGTGAAAATTTTAATTTTTCGTTGAAAATCGAGCTGTAACTTTTTTTTCGAACAAATGGGATTTTCGAAATTCTGACAACTGCATCTAAAAAAGCAACCTTGAAAATATATGGAATAATCTTCATACAATTTTTTTTTCGTTGTAACATAAGAAATTAGGGCAATAAAAATGCATAGAAAGTGTCCATTTCATCCTTAAAGAGTTAATTTGATCCCCAAGAATTTGTAACACAATAAATTATAATTACGCACTATCAACTGCACTTGACTCATAAATCTTATTTTCTAGTATTTATATTTTTAAATTTTATGAATATTATACTTTTTTTCTTTGATAATACTAGATCATTTTAATAACACAAGATCGAAATTTACTTATTTTCTTCTATAAAATACAAATATACAATGAAAAATAGATGTATCTTTAGTTCAGTCATTTCTAACTATAAAATAATTACTTGTATAAGTAAAATTCATGTTACATCTTTATGGGGAGTGTTTATCGCGCGAAGAAATGACCAAGTGTTTGTTAGAAAAGAATTGAGTGAGATAATCGTGGCATGACACGTCAAGACCAAAGGAGACCAATGGGCTATACGCGATCATTTACGGATCTAATTGAGTGCAGAGATAACACAGATTCCTGCCAGGCAATAACGTTTTCTTGCCTCCGTTCTCTTTAATGGCCAAGTTAATCGCTGCTGGTACCTTAACTAGAATCAGGCATACTGCACATTTTATCCGCGCGCCGTTATCGATTATTTTAGGACCAAACCTTTGTCACTATGCTCCATTTTGCGTAAAAATGATAATTTACTTAATATTGAGTTTTTTAATTTACAAAACTTCTTCCAGATTAACAATTAATTTCAATTAAAAATTTCAATACAAAAAATAAAATGTTCTTTCTTTTCATTCTTTTAATTAAATTTAACCCTTTAAGGCCCACTGGTAACTACCCAGATAACAATTCGTACGAGATCATGTTATCTACACGGCGTGATTATCACACCGTGCATGCACGAACGCATCATGCTCGCTTCACGAAATAATTTTGGCATACGTACGCGCATAGAAGGTCTCACTATACCATTACGTGTGATTACACGTGTGATGGTACAGTAATTATGCACACGTGATGGCATAGTGAACACACACAATATTTAACATTACCTAAGATTAAAAATTTTATAGAAGAAAAAAGTATTAGTTAAAAAAAAAATTTTTAGGTATTAGGTAATATATATTATAATATCCGCGCGCGATTTATTATATTATAATATTTAATAACAAAATGCCCGCATAGCGATTAAAATAGCATTTTTTAAGGATTAATAAGTGGTTTTCGATTTGTAGAATAAGATGTTTTATTGGTGCAATTTATCCATTAGCATTTTTAATTACGTCAATTTAATAACTTGCTACTAATTGAATATTTAAAAGGAATGTTATTTAAAAATATACTATATATCATGTATATATCATTAAGACATATACAAGTTAGTTTCTTTAGTATAACTAAATATCACGTATAGATTATTTCTCAAGACATTATATATGCATATATGTAGAAAATAGATTCTTTAGTAACTAAATTTCAATAAGAGAAAGATTGGTATATTGTGTTTTTCAAATTACTTTACTGATTACGTACATTTTCATTATTTTCGATATGAAAAGTATATAAGATTAACTAAATCTTTATCTCTGTTGTCTCGATCTGTATTGATAAATTAATATAGAAAAACTTTTGTTGCTATAGGTTGAAAATGAAATAATAATAATATATTACAGTATAATATGTTAAAACTTTTGTTAAATATTTTTTGTTGTACTAAAAAATGTTGTATTAACATATGATTAAGAGAACTATTTGAAAATGCAATAGCTATAATAACATTGTATAAATCATATTTTTAATAATTACAATTTGTTAAATAGCATAGAAAATACGAATATCATTTTATATTGTTGAAACTTGCATTATTTCTAGAAACATCTTTAGTTGTAGACAATATGTTTCGTATTTTATATGTATAAATTTATAAAAATTTAAGTGTCCTTAATGTAAAAAAAAAGGATTATTTTCTTTATGATATTTTGTAAAAAAATAATGATAATATGCATTATGTATTATGCAATAATACACTATGTTTTACATAATTTTAAAATTATCATGTATATGATGGTTACTTTAAATACTTAAAAAATGTCATGTCATGTCGTGTCATGTTTTTTAATGTCTTTAAATGTCTTTTAATGCCCCTTTTTATGTTTATAAAATATATTGTTTTCTTTAAATTAACGTTCTTATAACTGTAATAATACATATCATATATATTAAAAAGTAGGGTACAAGGTAAGAGTAATTGATGCTCATATGTGGTATGTGGCACTCACGCGTGCGAGTTATATGAGCATCAATTGAGAATGCATCTGTTTAACACCATGAATTCACGCCGTGTAAATTATCCGCACGACGTGCATGCATCGTGAACTCACTTAGCGGGCATTTTGTTATCTGAATATGGTTACCAAAAACACATTAAAAATTTATAATTCAGTAAAAAATCAAGATATCTTTGACTTTTTTACCATTGTAAAGATAAATTCTTTTATTCAAAGATGCGATATCGATTGTACATAGATATAGTATAGTTTGTGAGTTTTTTAGATAGAGTTTCAAGAAAAAGGCTATATTTTAGGCAAACACCTAAAAAGTGTTTAAAACTGTTATTGACGCCTAATAGCGTAATTGTAGGGAAGACCGGGGCTCGTTGGCATCTTTTTCATAATTTCTTTATTTAACTCTTTAAATAACTAATTATGATTAAACTGTACTAATATGATAGAGGAAACTTTTCTCTACATTTTTATACCAGAAACAACTCTATATACTGCACAGTTTTTTTTTAATAAATAAAATACAAACTATCTGAATTGTAGCCAACTTATTTCGACTGGGGTAAATTAACATATGCCTTGGTATAAGCTGGCTATACAATATACTCTGTTAAATGAATAAAATAGTAATATAAATAAAAAATAAGTCAAATATCCATTTTTTGATAAAGATTGCATTTTTAAATTATTTTATAATGATTGAATAGCGAAATAACTGTTACAAAGGAAAAATATAATTTTTTTACTGTAACTTGCTTCAATACAGAAATATTTAATATAAAGTATTATATCAATTAATCTGTTTTGCATTAATTGCAGAGATTAAACGATATTTTAAATATTATTCATTACAAAGCTTAAATATTTTTATTAAAAATTGAAATCACTGCTTTAAAATACGCATTTCTTCGCTTATTTTTAAACTTATCATGTAAGTAATTATTGCACAATGTATCATAAAAAATAATTATCTAATTTTAACTTACGAATTGAATTTTTTCACAGAATTAATACAAACTGAAACCACAATAAGCAATAATGATTTAAACTTGATCGCTTAAGTGTAAAAGTTCCAATTTCAATGATAAGATATTAAAAAAATTCGAGCTTTAAAGGGTTAAATAACATTGTTACATTAAAAAAATTGTATTTAATGTTCATTTTAAAATATAACAATATTACTCAAATTTAAATGATAATGATATAATAACGACATTATAATGTGCTGGATCATATCACAACATCAAGACCACTCATGTACTCCTGTGTTAATATTTTGTGTTAATAGTCCTGTTAAGTGTAAAGCGATTTATCGCTGTCATTGATAGACTCAATACATGTCTGCCATACGGTGTGATGGTGTGTGCGAGGGTCACTTACGAGACCTTCGGTAGACACGTGAAGCTTGAGATCGCCGCTGGATATATAAGTATTCCCGAAGGCGAGGGGCAATTTGTCCCGGTCATTTGGTGAGTCCACGGGGACTTCCTGACTGTAATCCAATCACTAGCCACACTCTTTCTCTTCCCGCTTCCACCCTCTTCTCACAACTTCTCACTCCCTCCTTTCGTCCCTTACACCCGTCCTCGTTTCGCTACCCTTCACTCCAGCGACTCCCCTATCTGGTCGTCATTGAGTCTCCTGCAATCTTGACCGAGTGACGACTACTCTGAACCGTGCAGGGATTCTACTTTTGCAAGTACGATCGAAAGTCGAACGGATACATGCATCAAGGTCATTGTAATTAGTACATGATATTTTAATACACAGATAATTTCATGACAATATTTCAATCATAAATAACAACAAATTACACATATTAACACAAATTATAAAATAACTGCAAAATAACTTAGAAAATAATAACTAACAGTAATATAATCTCACTTAAATATAATTTCCTACTCAACAATGTATAAATTGTAGTATGTAATATGTGTTACGTTACATTTACATTGTGTGGGTAATATTGTAGGAAATTATATATTAAGATTGTATTACTGTTAATTAGTTTTGCTAGGAATTTATAATGTATAAATTCATAATGCTTATTATTTCTGCAGAGATAATTTATTAATAATTTTTTTCTTATTTTGGAACTCATACAATATTTTTTGTAGAAATAATACGATAAACGGGTCAATATATTGAGCCAAGACAAATTATCCTAATACAATATAATTTATTAAATAAAAAATATATAATTATAAATGCGACTAAAAAATAACTGTGTTAAAAATGTTAAACAAATTTCGAAACGTTTCGACTATACATAGTCCTCTTCAGTCGTAACAAATTACTAATATGATTCTGCTTCTGACTATCGAATGTTACATTTGTTTTTGGCGCTTTGTCGAATACTCTGCGTGTTTATTGCTCGTTCTCATATATTGTCTAGGATCAACATATATAAGTTTATCATTTTTTGCAATACGCATATCAGTTTATGTTATTCATAAATTAAATGTATTCCATCGGGTTTGATTTTTTAATTTTCTTGACAAGACTTTTTGACTATCTATTCTGTCCTTTTAAGATGAAAACCGATTTGCAAAAAAATTTTATTATTCATTTGATTGGATTATTTATTCGTTCACGTTTTTATTTTTTATGACACATTTTTACAGACGATATGCGTTGTTTTATGTTTGTTCAATGGTCATAATTTTTTAACTGTTTAATTATAATTTTGTTTGCGTTATTTCACTCATGTCTAAATTCATAAATATTGGTAATTTGTTACGACTGAAAAGGACTATGTATAGTCGAAACGTTTCGAAAGTTGTTTAACATTTCTAGCACAGTTGTTTTTTAGTCGCATTTATAATTATATATTTTTTATTTAATAAATTATATTGTATTAGGATAATTTGTCTTGGCTCAATTTATGACCCGTTTATTGTATTATTTTTGCTTAGCATTAGCGAGCTCTTTATATTTGTTTATTTTTTGTAGACTTTTTAAAAATATACTTTGAACCATTTTATATTTTAGCAAATAATGTATTAATGATGTCACATATACTTCTATGATCATTACCGTTAAATCACAATATATATGTATATCGTTTTTATGTAATTTTAATAATAATTAATAAATTAATAATTTAATGATAATAATAATTAAATAAGTTTTTAATAATTTAATAATAATAATATTTAAGAAATTGTTATATTTTATTATTGAGTGTATATATTATTTCAAATGCTATGCTATATGTAATAACGTTTAATTAACTTTAATTAAAATTAAATAATTAAGATTAAATAATTTATAAATAATATAAATTATTTATAAATTATATTGTCACGTAGCTTTCTTGATAGCAAAATCTGGAAAAAAAAAACATTACGGGCAGAATATGCTATATAAATTTCTAATGCCAAAAAGACAACAAACTTTACATAACAGTATCTGATGATATTGACTAAATATTGCTAAAAATCTAAGAGAATCTATTGGCATTCTATGCGAATAGTTTGGCCGTAGAAATTAAAGATCTTGTACATGTAGTCTGACGACAGATTGGCCGCAGAAATTGAACAAGATTTACGCTATGCAATCTGATGAAAGATTATGTATGGAAATCAAACAAGATCTGTGCAGTCACACACACACACACACACTAAAAATACAATAGTTACAGGACTGCCGTTAGATGGTTCTGTCTCTCGCTGTAAAATTTATCAGCTTTCCTATAATCAAAATCTGTATGAACTCAAAACTCAAACATGTCATAATTTTCAGTGCGCTTAGCGTGACATGATTTTCTCTTTGCATTAAGAAAGCTATAGGGTATAGTACTTAAAAGATAATCACTAGTGTTAATACAGAAAATATGAACAATGATATAATACATATTTTATGATTTAATTGTGCTATACGAGTTTCATTTATTATCACAAGATGCAGATGCAGAAGTATAAAATCAGTAAAATATCTTGATAAAATAACAATTGAAAAGAAAGTTATATACAAAGATTTTATGGTTTTAACAAATGCATTAAATAACAATATCTATTTGACCTCGAGCGCACACACACAAGCACATATCAGTCAAATCTGATCCTGCAACCCTCACGTTGATATACGTTGGATAATGCTAATGCTGGCGTTATCTGAACTTTGTCAACTCATGTCCTGAAAAGTACTTAACGAATAATAATTGTATGTAATGTAATTTAAAAAGATCTGGACATTAACTGCAAGAATGTAGAAGAATATTGAATAAAAAATCGGGCTTTTTATTTAAGATTTTAAAGTTAACTTTGAGGTCCCTTTTATAACCGTGTTCAAAATCAAATGAGTATCGCATTTAATGCATTTGTTAAAACCTTAGACTATATGTATACTACTGTGCATTACCGTTTGTAGACTGTTGCTGAGTTATGTGAAAAAAACAGATAAAGCTCTCTCGAACTGCGACAAAGAAATAAAAGTCTCTTGAAGGAGCATTTCCCCCCTCTCCCAAGTGGCGCATTGCCACATGTTGACACATATTACTTTTTTTTTCAGTGTACTCAAAAAGTTGTGTCATATTTATTCCTATGTTACAATTGTTTCAATTGTTTTAATATCATAATATGTGTATTACAATTCACATTTATGATTTTCCGCGTGATTGTGATGTGTTTGAAAGTCATAGTAGGTATGTGAATTTCCACCGGAATCGTGCCTGTAGGCGAATGTTATACGTGATATATGTCGATTTGAAAAGGGCCGCGATGCGAATTAGCCTTGTTGGGAGAGACGGGCCTTTATGCTGCCGCTTGGCATATACCTTTCTTTTCTCCGCCTTTTAAACTGACCGATTCTGCCCCCGACTCAGCGACGAAACGACGAAACGTGGCTTGACGTGCCTTTCGCGCAGAATTTCGCCTTCTTTCCGTTAACATGCGAATATCTTTTTCCCCTCTTTATTCCGATCGCGAGGAACAGAAGGAAAATGTATTCTTCTTGGCGGAGGGTAGCGTTGTGCTCCGCATTCTCGCCTATTTCACGTGCGTCATCTATTACAGCTCACCGTTTGGAAAGATGTGAAATCGATTTTTGATAATATGGATAACAATGGTTACATTGTAAATGTGCAGTTCCATATTTTTTATATGCAACTACTTTTATTGATTAATTTATTGTAATAATTTGGATAAAATTTTATTAACCCTCAATCCCTACCGTGTTTTTCGGCACCCTCTAACCTTACCTATGGGTCGTTTTGGTCTTCGTCATTATAACCATATAAATAATAGTTAAAAAAATCTGAAAGAATCATGTATACTCTTAAAACATTTCTTTTTGAGAAACTACTATTATATTATTCTCTCCCCCCAAAATGTATTTTTTAATAAACAGTGAGAAGAATCGGTAAAAAAATTAATAAAAAAAAAATATATATAGCGATGGTAAAAATTATGAAAAAAATTTTTTAATCAGTTTCTGGAAGGAAAAAAGTTCCTCTTTACGAAAAAAAATGTCTGATCAACGTAGAATAAAAGCAAATATCCAATTTCAGTATATGAAAATTGGAATTTTCTGAGGATGATGAATAGCGTTGTAAAATAGGGAAACATCAATAAATCAACAATTTTCTTTTCAGCTTAAAGTTTTAACAAATTTTTATTTAATACATAGTAAAAATTTTGTTATAAAAATAGAAAAAGAACAGTTTAAAAGCAGTCGCGACAGTAATTTGAACGATGATCATCGTAAACGGGTTTGTTGCATCAAGCACGACATTGATTGGTCTTTTTATCATTTTTATATAAATAATAAAAGTATCTTTTTTTTTTAATTTATTAGTTAATGTCCAATCTTCTCAATATTTGTCGAACGCTAAATTTTATTGGTCTGTTTAAAGCATTCTGGATTTCTAACCTCCATTGTAGGTGTTCAACTCATACAAATATATACATAATATTCTAAAATGCATGTATGTGTCCGAAAATACTTAATTAACAAAAAAAATTTTTTCAAAAAAATTATTTTTATTTACGTAATCCCTACCTATGGGTCGAAAACGTTCTATTCAAATTTTATCTGGCTAGCGTTTGGAGTAGAACAAACGGACCAGGCTGGCCTTACGCACTGAAAACGCCCTCCCCCCAAAGTTTTTTTTAGTACAAATTTGATGGCGCTAGCATCGCGGTTGTAAAAATTAAGGATAGTAGTTTTAAGCAGAAACGACCCATAGGTAGGGATTGAAGGTTATAATAAAGACATCAAAGCCCGCACGCGTTACTATTTCACTTTATAGACAGGGTATTTTATAACGTGTAAGTATAACTTCAAAAATAAATTTAAAAATAAATCCAAATATAACATAATTTAAGAATATAATAAAATATGACATAACAGTGATAATATATATAAGACCATAACGACACAACAATAAAGTTTTGTGAAGCATGTTGAACTATATCTCAACTATATCTTTTTTTAATGTTAATAGCCCTAATTATGAGTCAAATTTGTAAAGTTCAATATTTTATAGACATATATTAAAATAAATATGTATGCAGAATGTTCTTTTATATTTTTTTGTAATTATTGTGATATAAAATCACTTTTTAAATTATTGCTGACATTTAAGAAAAAAAGTAGAAAGTTATAATTATAATAATGTTTCTAAAAAGTTCTTCAAATACTTCTTTAATATAACTTCTTGAAATTCCCAGTAAGCAAAATGTGCGCGATATGTCAGCAGATTAGTAAAAAAATTTTTCCAAAAGTTATTAGTAATGTTGCGAGCGTAGACTCGCGCGCGTTGTGAGCAACAGTAAATTAACATTATTGGCAGCAGAAATCGAGCAAGATGCCAGATTGGCAAAAACTGAGTACAAATCATAAATCTTGCTTGACTATTGCCGCCAATCTGTTGGCATAGCATGATCAACAAACTTTATTATATTTTCTATGGCAGTTTACCGACATCTTCTGACATTACAAACTCTGTGTGTAATTTTAGCTTTTGTAAACTGTAAGTGATAGAAGAAAAGTATTTTACTAAATAAAAGTTGAATAATTTCAAGAGTACTTTTTAATAGTGTCAAAATACTTAAAAAATCTTTTTATTTTTTAATAGACTTTCCTTTTATTTTTGAATAGACTCCACTTAAGATTTTTTCCAAAATAAAAAAAAACTTTTATTACATTTTTTAAATGCATTTAAATGTATTTTTTGTTACATGTGTGTCGAAAGTGGCCCTTTTCATGTCATTTTTTGTGGGTAAAGCCGCCGATTTCAATACTTTAACGTTATTGCACAGTTCTTGTCCTCTAATAGATGGCGTGAATCGTGGTGAAAAACATTTCAGCACGACTTTTTTTATATGTTTGATCATTTCAGCACTTGCATGCGTCTTCTCGCGATATGCATATGATAACTTTTACAGAATTGATTGACGCTTTCGCGAACCGAACCTTGGCTAACCTGTCAATTTGCAGAACCCAAGACACTCAAGGGACTACACTTTAATGCACAGGTAACAAAAAGTATGATGTGCAACACGGGCGGGTTAGCCTTTTGCACTCGTATGGGTGAACGCACTCGTGCTGAAAAGACCAATTTTCTGCCTTTGTTACACAATGTATGTACTATTTTGCATAGCGTTGCGCAAATAAGATATTACAACGAATATATAATTCTTAATAGATAAAATGTATTTGAATACATTAGTCAACTTAATTTAGTTTTCCTACGGTTAAAATTTGATTTTATGAAAAAAAAAGAAAATTTTTTTTATTCGCAACTTTTTACTAATTAGTGAATGCATTTCGTACATGTTTTAATATATCACCAAAAATCAGACTGATTTTAAAGATTTTGTTGTGAGTGAGGCACTCACTCATAACTAATAATATTAAATTAATATTAAAACAAATATTAAAATAAGAAGATACTATTAGAGCTCGCCAAGGAAGGCATATTATCGCGAGGTGTCAAGTAACACGTGGCTCGTGCGCTGCCGGCCGGCCGTCGCACCGGTCAACGCACCGGGCATCGCGCGGAATCTAGCTAATCTCAGCTTAGCAACAATCATGCCACATTTCCACCGGAAATGCATATTTGCGTTTTGGCGATTGTTACTAAACTCGCGAATATTTCCCGCGCGTCGGATGCGCGCGGTTATGACCATATATGGTGATGTCGAGGACCCATTGCCCCTCTAATATGCTGATCTCGCGGCACTATCTAAGCGGCTGCCGATTAGCGGGCCGCGGGACAGTCGTAAACTAATCGAGCAGACGTACGGTCCGCGAGATTACAGTGCGGGACTTACATTAGAGTAACTACCGTTCGGAACTCAACTAAAGCTGATCGCGAGCGAGCGAATTTAACAGCGCGCTGTTCGCGCGCCGTATCTAATCACCTTTTGCGTAACACGACGCGGCACCTTCGCCGACTGCACGTGTAAGAACTACAGTGTACAATGAGAGAAATAAACACTTTCTTAATATTCAAAGACGAGTGTACCAGTGACTCGAGGATCCGGCTTTGATTAATCCTCCTTCCGCGAATTCTCACTCCCAGGGCAGGAATGAACCCGGCAAATATATTTGTTGCATCGTAAGGTACAACAATTTATTAAATTTAATAAACTTGTTAATACTGTTATTACTATTACTATTATTATTATTAAAACTATTATTTCAATATTTATTGCCGAACTGATTTGCTTTTAATGCTATCACGCGCAGTCATTATGTATGAGACGTATGACGAATCCGTAGCGATGAAATCAAGTGCGTGAATGGATACGGATAGTATACGTATTATATGAATATGGATACGGGTAGTATATGTGTAGAGGTATTTATGTAATTATTTCTCAAAAATGATATGTTGGAGCGAGCGTCGAATGCACAGAAAACTTTTGCGCAGATGTCTAGATAGACAGATTCTAGCGTCTAGCTTCTAGTTTCTGCGCCTTCCGTAACAGCAGATAATAAATATAAGATGGAAATAATAATAAAAACTCGAATGAAAAAAGTTATTGAGTTATATTCTGATACACTACTAACAAAAAATTTTTCAACATTCTAAATGATAGAATTTTATTACTAATAATATATTGAAATTTAACTTATTATTCTAACTCATCAATCAAGCATATTAACGGTTAATTTAATAAATTTTTTGATACGTTTTTTTATAATATATTTTTAATTTTATATATTTAATTTTACATTAATTACTTCGTAAAATTATGACTATAAAAAATAAGTCATATTATTAAAAAATGTATTAAATCCACCATCTTTCAATCAAATACAAATAATCAAATTGACATCAGAAGATAATAATGAAGTTAAAGCATTAGAAAATACTGCATTAGAAGAATTGTTGATAAAAAAAATCAAGAAAGCACCACCTATTTATGACTATATATTAATTGCCTTTATCTGTTCGTGGTAGACATAAAATTACAGATTTATGGAAAGAAATTTCTGAAAGTCTCAATGATAATATTTCATCTTTACAGTGGACGATATTTGCTTCGAAAGAAAATAAGTGATTTTTTTTAAATGAATATTTTACAATCTAGTTGTTGAATATATAATAGTTCTTTAAAATTATAATATTTATTGCTTATCATGACATTAATATTAATATAAAAACTTTTTAAAATGTTTGTTTATTAAATATTTTTTTTTTACACGAATTAATGAAAATTATTTTAACCTTAACCCACAATTGAAACTGTCATCTTATATTATAAGGAACAAATTCTGAAAATACTTCCATCTAATAAAATATTTTTTTCCAAACAAAATAAATAGAGTACGTTTTAAAGACAGCCTAAAAGCTCAACTAAAGTCTGAAACATTTAGGATATCTTTTAGGTATTTTTCAGATATCCAGATATTTTTCATTTATAATGTAGAATTATGTCTCTTATTTATAAAGGATAGTAATAGATGCCCGATCATTGATGAAATCTATATATCGCATGCAATAAATTGGATTTTACGGGCGCGCGCGCGCGCGCGCGCACACACACACACACACACACACACACACACACACACACACACACACACACACACACACACACACACACACACACACACACACACACACACACACACACACACACACGCACACGCGCGCGCACACGTGCACGCAATAATATTTAAATAAAGTTATAATATTCATAAATTACATAATTAAAAAAGATATCAACATATATACCTTTTTTAAACACATATTTTAAATCTTTTGTAGTTAAATATATAACTGAATGCTTGGTATAAAGTGCTACATAAAAGTTGCTACATAAAAGAGCGGGCATATATTACTGTAAAATTTTTATAAAAAACTTTAATTTTAATATAAACTTTCTTTCCGAAAAAAAAAAGAAATAATTTTTATATTATTATTGTTAATTTTAACTTGAAATACAGGAATTCTCTTGTCTTTTTCTTTCAAGTCAATTTCTCTTTCCGAAATCAATCTCTTCATCACTCACAATTCGAACTTACTATTATCTGTTGTTAAAATAAGATTAGTCCTTCCACAGGACGGATGGATACTTCCTTATCCAATCTCCAGTTGCAATATTCGAAAAAGACTTGTCCATTGCTTTTGCGGTTATGATCAAACGCAGTAAAGCGAGTGAGTTTTCAATCGCGTGATATATATCAAAATTAATTTCAAATCTATATAAATAGAGCTCTACGGGAAGTCGCAGCACGCTTCGTTGATCTCGAATGCCGCTAAGATTGAGTCGATCGAACGGCGGAATGAGAAGCTCCTTAGACGGTTCTCTCGCTCAAGTCGAGTATATATAAACCACCCCTTGACATGTCCGCGCGTAAGGAATAGAGAGGAACGGAGACGGTCGAGTTCGGTAACGAGATTTGCTCGATGTCCACGATCGGTTTAAGCTGAGATCACGTTCGAACGTTTAACTCTCTTTCTCATTCTCTTGTGCTACTACAGTACATGCATTTCCCTCCCTTTCTCTTACCCAATCTCCCTCTTGCCCTCTCACCCTCTCTCTCTCTCTCTCTCTCGTTTTCTTCCCCCTTATTTTTTTCTATCCCCGCACTCGCCCTTGTATCCCACGTATGCGTATCCCGCCACCCTGCCTTTTATCCCTCCTATGTTACGATCGAGATAAAACGGATAGATCGCGTGTGCACCGAGAAAGAAGCTCGGCGTACCGGCAAAACGCTTTCGACCACCCGCACGTATGATTTATTCCGGCGCGAAGCACCCACCAGAAATATCAGATACCCCTAATGAATTTCTGGGCTCGCGCGTTCGCGCGCATGTATGTGCAGTATGTGTACACGTGTGTATGTGTGTGTGTGTGTGTGTGTGTGTGTGTGAGCCCCACCAAAAAAAATATATAGATGTAGTAAAGTACGGGAAACTGACCAAAGTATCTTTTTTAAAATAATTTTGATCAATCATGCTGATAATAACTGATGAACATATTAATCTAGTGCAAAAGTTTACACTGAGAAAGAAAAATATTTGATATTTTTACTACAATTGAATATTAAAATAATTATGGTAAGGAGCTCTACATTTTTAGATTTAATATAATTTATATTGCGCCAAGTAACCGCGCAATGTGACATCATACCGTGTATTATACGCAATTCGGCGAGTCGCGAGTATCTGAGATTAGCAAATCTCAATAAACCGATTAAACCGATTAAATTCAATCGAATAGCTTGGGTTTAATTAATATAAAAAAAACTGTCCTCATTTTTTTCTACATGCTCTACAAGCAGAGATGTTGCCACGCAATGTCTAAAATATAAATTTTTTATTTAAGATACGTCGGCATCGTCGTCGTTGTCCAGTTCACGTTTCCAACGCTAGTTGGCACTCGTCTATGATACTCGCTTACATTTCCAATCTATTGATCATTGTTGATAGAAAATAAGTGATTTCACTCTACTCTGTCATCATTTGTGACATGACATGACATTTTTTTTTTGAAAAACGTAGTAAAAATTGCGTGAAAATAAATTAATTGATACATGAAAATCTATTCTGTTTTTTTACAAAGAGATACATTACATGTTTAACATGTTCCTATTTATTGAAGTTGCGATGAAAATGTTTTGTAATAATAAAATCCTACTATCTGACAGAACCTGCTGTTTTGGGGTTTTATTCGTGTTCACAGTAGACCTAATTATACTTTAGCATGTATCAATTAGTTAAGAATAAAAAATGGTAAGAATAAAAAACGTGCCTATAAGAATCTTTTATCGGAAAAAATATATGTACTAAGATAAAATTCTTAAAATGCGATATTCAAACAAAAATAACCTTTTAACACAAAAAATCTTTTTTTACCTAAAAAAAAAGTAAAAAAGTTTTAAGTGTGCTTTTTTAAAAGAAAACGCCATTATGTTACATAAATTCAAGTAATAATATTTTTATTTTATACTTTTCATTTTTTGCATGAATCAGTTCATTTTCATGCATTAAAGAGTTTAAAGCGGAACTGACACTATTGAAAATCATTGTAGATTATTCAAATATATTAGTTAAAATACAGGTTCATTGTTTTTGTGCACAAATTTTCACGTTGATTTCTTACTGTCCATTTACTTTTAATATTTAATTAATATTTAACAATATTGACGTTGCCAAATTTAAAATTTTTTACATTAAAAATACTTTTTGTAAATAAAAAATACTTTGATATGGAAATATATAAATAAAAATGGATATGTCTGATTCTGAATGTTATATATTCTGAATATATATAATGAAAGAACATCTATGAAAAATGTAATTTCATTATAATTTTTCTTTAAAGTAAACAAAACTATAGAGAAACTATATATGTATATATATATTTATTTATATATTTATATAATAATATAAATAATATAAATGTTAAGAATAAAAGACGTGCCTATGAGATTCTTTTATCGCAAAAATATATGTACTATGTAAGATAAAATTCTTAATATTAAAATATGTGCCATTAAATAAAAATTATCTTTTTTACAAAAAGGTAAAAAAGCGTCAAGAGTTTGTTTTTTTAAAGGAAAACGTCATTATGTTACATAAATTTAAGTAATAACATTTGTATTTTATACTGTTCTCATTCTTTTTACAAAATAAATGTAAATATATGAAATTACCAAAAATTAGCTTTTTAAATTAAAGGACAAAAAATTTATCTTTGTAAAAGTAATGATATGAAGAAAATGTCAATTATAAGAATGGATATTTATACAAACTAAAAAATATATTGTTTATTATTACTTTTTAATATTGAAATGTTATATTAAATAATATTGTATGTTTTGTATTCACAATAAAGTGTTTCAAGCGTTCTGATTAATATAAAAACCAAAGAAAGCATAATAAAAGTAAATATTATGTTGAAAAAAAAATTAGCGCTGCTATAAAAAATAATAAATATATTATCGGACTGATCGCAATTGAAAGCTCATATCAACATTATGTAACAAAATTTTTTAGTTTTTGAGATATTTTAATCGAAAGTGAATTTGATAGCTGAATTCTAAATAAGTTTAGTAACTCGCGATATTTGTGCAGTGAAGTTTACACGGCACGATTTCTTTATGTATTTAGCGTCACCCCGCTACTGCGTCGTTTAATGCAATGTCTATGAAAAATACTTAATATTAAAAACTTAATATTAAAAATAAATATCAAGTTAAATTTTTATACCTATTAATATATTATATGAATTTATATGTTTAATAAATAATGTATTTATAAAAATTTAATATTAAATTTAAATTTAAATTTTGTAACAAGACATTTAGTTTATTAATATATGTATAAGTAAATACCTACATTCAATTTTTTCAATTAGCGATTGACGAGTAAAGCGTAACATGTTATTTGATTATATACATCAGTATTCCATATGCGTAAAATGTGATTAATACTGTTGGAAGAAAAAAATTGATCATAGAATCAAGAAGGAAAAGAAAAATAGTAATTGCCTTTAAACTGTTGTCACGATTATTGCATGACAAGTCTTTGGTTTAAAATTTTGACACATGAAATTTTTATTCTTATATAAAGTTTTTGTATTATTTGAAATATTATTGTAATGGATTGCTTGATTGCAATGGTTTTCACTTAATAATAATTAGTAATTTTCATACTTCTAAATCTGTAAAATTAGAAGATGCCTCGTCCAGTGCGCACTAATAAATTCGAGACTATGTGAAGTACTATTGAAGATCGTTGATAAAGATTTAAAAAAAAAATTAGAAATATAGGAATTTATTAAATAAACGTCAAATTGAAGTAAGTGTATAAATTAATTTGTTGCACAACAAAGATTCTACCATGTTTTCTTTCTTTCATCTGCCCTGTTACAATTATTCTTACTATTTTTGTTTATTAAAAAACCGATTAATTTATTAAAAAACCGTCATTAAAGTTGTCATAAATGTTATAAGTTAGGTGACAAGCTGTATTTATTAGATAATTTGCTTTAAAAACTTTTATGTGGCATTTTTTTGTTACAATTAGGATATAACAAAAAAATTTATCGATACCGATACAAATTGGTATTTAAATGTGAACCACCTGCAAGTGATGAGAATTCTCAATGTCTGTGAGATAAATGACACGTGGCCCGCATGAGATCGAAAACGAAGAATATTCAGCATGGAATTCATGAGAAATTAGGCGTGAAATGTACCCCTGTGCGTCGAATATTTTTGTCACGAACAGAATCGAACGACCTCTTGTTTCGATTTGCGAATTTGAATAATTCTACCAAATGTACTATTAACAAAAAGATTTTTTCAATTTTATCTATTTTAAAAATAATATCCATACCTAGAAATCTTGTTCAAATATAAACAGATTGGGAAAAATTAAAAGCTCTATCTTCATCAAATTATATCTTTTACATAAAATAAATAATATATGTAATTTCATATAAAAAACTATACATGAAAAATATGTATGTATGCAAAAATAAGCATATACACAGAGAAAAAGATTTCTTTAGATTTAATAAACAATTTTGTTCGACTATTACAAAGCATATATTTCTTTGATTTTAATAAATTTTATATAGATTTTTTTAGATTTAATAAAATTTATTAGAAACAAAGAAAGAATGTTTTGGAATAGTCGAACAAAACGGTTTATTAAAGAAATCTTTCTCTCTGTGTACGTACGAATAGGCATGTAATTTGCAGTATAAGTATGTATACAATACACTCAAAGCAATGTATAAAAAATGTGATACATAACTGACCTTGTTATGTTTTTTAAGCTTTAAGGCAATTCTAAAATCGTTTGTTTTATCAACATTTGTTAAATAAACTAATTTTTTAATTGGTTTTATAGAATTGCAGATTTTTACAAAATTAAAGTATGCACAAAAAATCTAAAAAAAAAAATAGTTAAGTTCATAACAAAACTGAAAAAAAATTTTATATTTAGTACATAGATTTGTTATTTGATGACAATATTTGCTATATACAAAATCTACGATATATGTACAAAATAAAAGTACCGCATTTCTCTAGGGATAACATATACGAATAAGCAAAAATAATATGATAAACAGATCAATGTACGATATACGATATACGAATAATATTGTACAATTTAAACTAATAAGATTAAAAGCATAAAAAAAGATTAGTTCTTTTAACTTTTTATAATTGCAAATCCAGATACAGAATAATAAAAAAACAAAATGTTTTATTTGAAAAAAATGTTTTTATTTCCGGAATAAAGTTCAATTCATAGACAGACCTTAATACGTGTACTTTACGAGTTCTGGAAAAGGATTTCCAAAAGAATTACATATACAAAATCTTAATGACGAAATGTTAATGATGTGCACGAATAACTCTACATTAGTGATCCCGATCAAGTTTGACGAGCCCTTTAGCATTCCCTTAATTCTAAACAAATATTAAATACAAAAAGTGAATATCAACAGTTTTTTAAATTATCAATGTATATATAAAAATATATTTTTTAGCGTGCATTCTTCTGAGAGAGAAACAGGAAAATTTATATATTAATTATAATAGTAGAAGAAAGGTACCGAATACCATGTCGTTTTTGGACTATATTTCTTAAATAATGGTTAGAAAAAGACTTTTGAAAATACTAATTTAAATTAGAAAATATCTATTAAATAATATAACATAATATATAAATTTTTATAATACTGTTTTGTATTTTTTAAATAATTATTGTTTTGTGATCCATGTCAAAAAGGGGCTAGATAAATCTGACGAAATGGGCGCCTAATTTGAAACCCCTATACGATCGAAGTATTAATGTTACATTTTATTGATTTATACAACTTACTTAAATTATTTACAAGTAACAGTATCCAAGTGCAACACGCCAAACTTCTTGGAACTTTGTACACATGTGGTACATCAAAAAATATTAGTACGAAACGGACACAGTCGCAAACCCATGTGGTAAGTCTGTTTGTTACTGTGTTCGTTTCGCATTGTGTCCGTTTCGCATTGTGTCCGTTCCGCACTGTGCCCGTTTCGCACTGTGTTCGTTTCGCACTGTGTTCGTTTCGCACTGTTGTGCCCCGTGGGTTTCGAGACACAGTATTGGGGATCACTGCCATAACTCCTCGAGATCCGGTTCCGTGAGAGATAAAGCTGGTAGTGGTTTTAACACGATATATATTCTTTCAAATAAGTTACACTGATTTGTTGCTTAATAAACCCGTACAAAAGGTGTAGTGTCGAGCGACATACGGTCGTCGCTGTATGGTACGCAAGTAAGCCCGCTCGTTATCTTTACATCGGTATTTATACACACCAATTTTTGGTGTATAATCGGGGAGGGTACTTCCGCGGTCACTGGCCTTCGGTCAGTGCACTTGCTTAGTCAGCAATTGCTGGCTATGCAGATTCCACCCCAAAATCAGGAGATTTTGGGTGTTCTTTATTAAGCAACCGGGTGCATTGCCCGGTGCGACGCCCAATATATAGGCCGGGCGATATTACACGCGCGAAGTGTCATTTGACACCTTTATCGCTTGCGACATTCTGCGGTGTGAGTGCATCGCACTCACAACATCACTATGTCGTTTCGCACTGTGTCCATTTCGCACTGTGTCCGTTTAGCACTGTGTCCGTTTTGCACTATGTCCGTTTCACTCAGCCTGCTGTGTCCATTTATTACTGTGTGCATCTGGGACGCTCCTGATTTTTTAACGTTTCTAATTATACAAATCTGGATAAGCTTTTTCCTTCTGGCTGGGTAAACCTGCACCTTGCCTTCAGTGGTTGGGTAAACTTTTCCTTTGTCTTCACTGGCTAGATAAATCTGTACCTTGCTTTCAGTAGCTCGACTTAGACAGACCTTTGGCATAGACAGATCCCTATCCAATTCTGGCTTGATTAGTCGTTATCTTATAATCATTTCTATTCCTTCAAAAATTTGAATTTTGGTCCGCCATTTTGGATGCGTCATATTGAATTTATCATTTTTCATCCGCTACATTTAGATTGGTATAACTGATGCCAAAACTGTAAATATGAGTCTAGAAAACTTCGAAACTGACTTTGAATAAAATTTTTGAAACTTCTGCGACTTTCGTTTGCCATTTTAAATCTGTCATTTCAACAACTAATGCCAAAATCATAATTAGCGATCTCAAAAACATTCAGACAATGTAATTAAATAAAATAATGTTGTAAAAGCTGCAAGAGAACGACGCTCAGAAGTAGGGTTAATTATTATTGTGCTAGGAAGCGTCCCAGATGTGCACAAAGTAAAATAGATACTACCAATCAAATTACTGCTTTAGTTAAAGTTAGGATAAATTTATATAATTTGATTGGTGGTGTCTGTTTTACATTGTGCGCATCTAGGACTCAGATAGGACTTGTGCTATGGGGTGTTAAATTTTCGAATGCGTTAACTTTAAAACGCCTTGTTAGCCAAAATAAAAAAACACGTGTCTAATATTTTTCGATATACTACGCGTGTACAAAGTTTCAAGAAGATCGGCGTGTTGCACTTGGATAGTGTTATCTCAAACATGTCTTTGTAAGTCAGCCATTCTGCTAAGGCCGTATATAATAGATAAATACGAGGGAGTTGGGTGTTATTTTTTGACTATATTAATTTTTAATTATATAAACAATATCAATAATTATGGAACATTCCGATTTAAATAATGGTTTATTCTTTATAGCTGCACTGTTGCAACAAATTAGAGACAAGTATTTTTCTTGTTCTAACTTATTCCACCAGTGCAACAGTACAGCTATAAAAAACAAGCCATAAGTCTTTTTCAGCCGTTATATGATAGTTTTAACACATATTTTCTTAATAGTTTTTTAAATTAATATTATTATGTAATAGAAATTAATTAAAAGGTAACACCAGTGTGACCTCCTCAAATCATACGCGTTTTTATGAATCTTTGGGGAGAAAATGAAATAAAATATAACAAATTAAAGTCATAGGTTATATTTTCCATGTATCAAGGTATAAAAAAATTTTTTTTTATTGATTAAAAACAAGATAGCGGCTGTACGGAGTGTTGAGATTGAAGCCTTTTTTATGGCTTACAACATAATTGCTGTAAAAATACACCTGGAATAAAAAATCAAAAAGATCTTTAAAATAGATGATATTAGCTAGTAAAATACCTGAGATTATTAAGAAATATTGATTTTTTAAGAAATGGCGACGTTTAGAAAAATTTTTTCGTTTTTTGCTAAGAAATCGGACAAAAATCTTGAATTACAAAAAAACTGTTTAACACTTAATTAAAAAAAAAAACTTAAATACTTTACTAGATCATGGTATTGTGAAGCTACAGTAAAAATTTCAAGTCAATTGGATGAAAATTGTTCTGCTAAAAGCCGACTTAAAAACATGGTTTCAAGAAAAACACGTTTAAAGTTTTGAGTTACGATTTAGTTATGATAATTCAAATTTACCTCTCATTTGCGATACCTGGCCCATATAATTTTTTTTCTAGATTGTCCTTCTAGTACTTTTCATAAGATTTAATGCCTTAATATTCAATATTTTTTATCTAAAGAGCATAAAAGTGTTCGGAGCACTCAGCGCTCAATTTACCTGCTTAGTGGCACTGAGACGGCTCTCGAATTAATTGCACTTAAAGCACTTAAAAATGTTTTCTTTACATAAGACTAATGTGGCTTTATTCTTGAAATGTTAAAGAACACTTTTAGCAAAAAAGATGCAATTTTTGGAAGCAGTCACACTGGTGTTATCTCTTAAAGAAAATAAAATCCAACTTGCTCGTTTATTTTGACAAGTGTAAATTTTATGAAAAAATCCTAGACATTTTAAAGTTTAACTAACAAACGGTTAATAGTTTTAACAAAATGTAGACAACTAAAAAGGTTTGTTATAAACATATACATAATGTCTGACTTTAAGTGTAATATCGTCTTTGAGCAGGTAGAGCGATAAACTAAATTAATTATAAGTTGAAAAGTCCTATATGTTTTGCAATTATTAAAGATCGCTAAAGTTATCTGGTCTACTGTCAAATGCAACGAGCAAAGAATGTGCCACTCCTGTATAGCACCACTCCCCAATGTTGCTTATAAACAATAACTTTCCACGAGTTTAGCAATGATGATCACTGTTCAGGGCAGTTTTATCTTGTTGCGCGCTTGCATTTGGTAGTAGATCAAACAAATTTGGTTATATTTATAAATTAATAATTTGTTAACTGTTGCTAAATTGTATAACAATACAAGATTTTTCTGCTCTCAGTTTAGTTTCTGTCTGCCTATAAATGATGCTACACTTAACGTCAGGCACTTTGTAGAATAACATAAAGTTACGTAAAATACAAATACAAAAAATCAAGACTTGAGAGAGAAAACTGAATAATAATTTTAAATGCCCAACAGCGATAATGTTGAATAATGTGACAAAAGGTCCGGAAAAGATTTAAATAATCATATATATCGAACAGGGCAATAAATTCTGCACGTCTATATTCGATCCTCCCAGCATCCTACTACCCTAACTATTGTCTTCTATAAGCAATGGGGGTGAATCAGTGATATATGTCTTCCCTATAACAGCCAGAATCAAAACACTGACTCCCCTCCATAGTGATGTTTGTCCTGTAGCCACCAACTTCTGTAGCAGATAGTCGGTTGGTAATACCATTGTATTAATTATATGTAAGTTATATATACATCTATTGGTAAGTGACGGGTAGCTTTATTGAATTATTTTGAAATTATTGTTCTTTGTAAACTGTGAAATATATTTGAAGTATTATAGTGTCCCATAATTTGCGACTAAAATTTTAACGATATATTCCTGAACTAAAAATAAAAAAATTCTAAATAAGATATAAGTAGACATTGCACATACATGTAACGTGCAATTATCTCTCATTCTTGAAATGGTACAAAGTACGAGAATAAATTTAATTCGAGCACGTCTTGTTTAGAATTAATAAGAAAACATTTTTCAAATTAGAATAGAATTAGAATAAAATTAATAAGAACACAAATTCCAAATAGACATATTTCGGTATATTGTTTGCACAGTACTGAAATTTAAAGATTGATAGGATATATACTCAAAGATGTCCTTACACAACATATTGCGAATAAAAGATTTCTTCTAATGCTATAAAAATTGAGATAATATGCTGTTTATTTTGCCAGAGAATCAGAACGCAATTAATCTATTATTATTAAAGCAATAATCCAAATAGATATTGCAATTTTATGCGGTTACAATGATATAAAATATAAATAAATAGTTGCATATTCAGCATTATATGTCTATTTGGGATATTGTAGATTTTTAATTAAACATTAAAAAATGATTACAAAATTAAAAAATTTAACTAATGTTTAATTAAATTTAATTAGATGTGACACAAATACAGTAAATTTTCTAGTTTATTATGTAAATGTTATTTATCAATAAAAACGGAACTAATATTTGTTAATAAATGTCACATTTATCAAGATATTCTACATTAGATATTGCTGGATATAAAATCTCTCTATATCATCTCTCTGAATCTTTCTATAAGTCTATATCTATCTCGTGAGTTTTGACAATTCGTTATGATTATTCTTTATATATACATATTTAAAATATAATAAGTAATATGACGGTTTAGAATCTCTTTTATTGTCGTAAGTAATAAATAACTTTTGTCGACTCAATTGGTAAAATGATTTATTAAGTAAAAAAATTTTGTAACATTTTAATTTTGATTTTTGGTTCTTTTTATGTGACAATGACAAACGCCGGTATAAGATAAACATTACATAAATACTGTAATGTACGTGTTCATACTTGCAAATTCATAATTCAGGTACTGTTTCTAGTATTAGATTACAGTCGATAAAATAGTCACTTATTTTTGTGTACAATAATTTGATATAAAAATAAAATTATAATATGATACGAAACATTATATGTACGCAAAAATGAGATATTTTTGAATAGAGATTTATAAGATCTTCTGAATCGAATATAAGATTTTTTATTCTTTCAAGTTAAATGAACGCTATATTATATAATATGGTATATGTAATCTCTGGTGATATACAAAAAACTTTTATACAGTTAAAATTTTTTTTAATTTTTCTTTAAAATTATGATAATTATGGGACAACGTGAATATCAAGTTTTTATAAAATTCGTCCAAATTAAATTTTATTAAACTTTATTAAAATTTTGATAAACTATAATTATACTAAATATATAAATTTAATTGTCACTATTGACATAGGTTTCTTTAGTAAAATTTTTTTAGTAAAATTTTAATAAGTATTAAATCTATTAAATTTATAGTAAATTTTGTACTTATAATAATAAATTTATTACAAATTAGAATATGATTTAGATTAAATTTATTATATAATAAAATTATACAGTGTGCTATGGTAAATTCTTCGATGTCTATGTTATCTTACGATTGCTATGATTTTAGTAATTATAGTTCTAAAGCACAACAGAAGATTATTAGATACTAGAATTGAATAAATATTAGAACTTTAGAGTCAGTTTCTTCAATAAACATTAAATGCAACGTATAATGGATACAAATAAAATATAAGAAATAAATGTGTCGTAAATACAACTTAACATCTTATTTACCTGTAGTGTTTAAAGAGAAAACTAATTTTAAAATCTTAATTCCTGTTCCTAATTTAATATTTTTCTACTGTGCGCAGGGCTTATTAGAAAATGTTTTCCATATGTATGTATATGACACTTCGTCTGTAGAATACTTGAGGAAACACGTTAATGCGGCGATGGCACACATGACCAGGCCGAACATTATTATAATTTCGGTGCGACGTGCTGTATCTGGGCAAGAGCCGCGGGCTCCTGGTGCAGAGGAGATTACGGCGGATGTGGCTGGACGTTGGCCACTTGACTGGTATTATAGATGTAATATCGTAAACAACATCCCTCTCAGTTGGCGCGCGCGAGGTCCGCACAAGTCACAGTACGAGTACCTCGCCGCGCCACGCCACGCCACGCCACGCCAGTTCGCCACTGCGCCTCGTCGAGTCGGCCAACTGAAAACGCTCGGCGTAGCGCCGGACCCTTTCCGCGGAACCCTTCACCAGCGTTTACTGGTGTTTACTGTTGAATATTCATTCTTTGGCGCGCACGTTCGCGGCGGTCTGCTCTCGCTGCCGTCGTGTCGCACGGCAAGAGAATACGGTATGTCCACACATTATCCGATCTTATGCTGGCTCGGGGCTGACCATACGCTTACCGCGATCCCTTGCCCCAATTTATATCGCGAATTATCTTCAAGTATACAACGATGATGCGTACATGAAAGGCCAACGTTCTTTATATCTTACACCAGTTTACATTTTACAATAAATCACGGTGTAATATAGTAAACATATAGGAACTTTTATATACATATATACACACACGGAAAGAATTTTCTCTTAAAAATTAATAAAATGTTTAATAAAATATTTGGCAAAATTTTGTAAATTTTATTATACTTCTAACAAAATTTACTAAAACTTTGCCAAGTTTTATTAAAATTTTAATAAATTTCAATAAATTTTGTTAAAAGTATAATAAAATTCTTCAAAGTTTACGTTGTCTCACAATTACCACACGATTTTCAGGGTAATTTTTAAGAGAAAATTCTCTCCGTATACAACACTCCGTACACTGACAAAAATTTACAGGGAATAATGATCGGATATACTAAAATGGCTTGAAAATTCACATTAACAAATTTTTTTATATTAAAAAAAAGAAGCTTACAAGATAAAAGTTTTTATTTTTTTCTCCATGCATGTATGGGTATAATTGATATCTAATATTATGTCCTACGATTACATGATATTAAAAGTAAGTTTAGAAGAAAAAATTGTTTCTGTGTAGGAATTGAACTCAATATAGTTTGTGATATATTTTAAAGAAAAATTATCATTATTATGTTCAAGTCTTAGGAAAGGGACACCAGCTGGCATCAGAACTATTAGCTTTCAAGTAATACAAACGTAAAGTGCAAAGGAGGGGGGATTTATAATCCAGTCTGACATTTGTATACATTTTATTTGGATACCGCCATACGAAGCATTGTTTTGTTGTGTTTACATTTCGTTCGGACGAGCACTCACTATAGAAAGAGGTACTACGGCTGCGTTTGTGTAAGCTGCAATATCCATATATGTGAAAGCCACAGGGCAATATAATGTTACGAGTGCTGCTCTTTTGTAGTCATGAAAATATTTTAATATATTTTCTTACTTTAATAATGTATTTTATAATTAAAAAATGAACATTAAAAAAATTTTATAACAAAATAAAAAAGATTGATTGTGTCTTTATTAATTTTTTTTCTTAACTTATCGTTTTTTTTTTAACTTTTATTTGTCAAAGTAATTATACTTTTTAAACAATACCTAAAATTTATTTTATTCCAGTTCTAGATCTATCTTTTACTTTTTAAAACCTTTTTTTACATTTGTTAAAACTTGACGAAAATACGATAGGTTTTTGAAAAAAATTCATTTTTGCAATTTTTTTAAACTTTATTTTGTTTAAATTAATTTTTAACATATTTAATGTTAATTAATATTATTGTGAATTATACCATCTTCGTTGTGAAAAAAGGAAGAGATTCATATATCATAATATTGATTTTAGTCAATCTGTTCAATGCAGAACGCTTGGGAAAAAAATGGAATATTTATAATCCAATATAAAGCTTAAAGTAAAAAATAGGTATACCGTTTTAGAGTTAAATATTGAAAACATAAAGGAAATAAAATATTTTTGATAAAATTATTAATAATAGTCTAATACATGTTTTGGAATTTTCTTACTATTTTCTATAGTCACTGTAAAAATTTCCTGCCTTACATTATCACGGGAACAATAGAGTAGATTTCCCCGCTCATAGTATCCAGCCGCGAGTTACGATTAAAAGATCGGCACCGGGGATCCGCCCAAGCCGTGTCTTGAGTTCTTAGTTCTTGGCAAGACTTTCGTATGATACTAAACATATACGGGAATTCTAAAAAAAACCCAATAGATCTAGCACACAGAGAGGACTAACCGCCAGATTACATCCCGATAGCGAAGCGTCTCGAAAATCCTTTCCGAATTTATGTTCATCGTAAACATCGCGGGCAAATCTCTTGTAAACTAATCGGAAAAGAAATGTTTTCTTTCATTTTACATTACGTTACATTCTGAAAAATCTTTTATATGTAATTATTGGATAGCTTATTATCAATATGATCAATATAATCGTCAATTGATTATTAATTATTAATCTTAATTGATTATTATATTAATTTTTTAAAAACTATATTAGAATTTTCGGACGTAATAAAAGTAATTACACAATATTTAAGAAAATTATATTACGCCCATAAATATGTAAAATTTGAAATTTGCAATAGCGGAGGTAACCTAATCATACTTTTAATAATAAAACATTAAAGTATTACGCAATTTTTAAAGAATATAATTTTAAGCAAGATATTTAATATTTCTCTATAATACTTTATCCTTTATATTTTACTAATTATATTTAAACGTTCGCTAGGTTAAATTAAACTTATTTAATTTAAATAGAGAGAGAGAGAGAGAGAGAGAGAGAGAGAGAGAGAGAGAGAGAGAATTGTCAAATGTTATCCGTCGATATATGCGCAGTTGGATGAATGAAGAAAGGGAAGCACATAGAACGAAAGAGAGTGTATATAGCAGGCATACATAGGGGTTTGCACGCACTGGGAGAGACTTTATGGGGGCCCTCGAGTATATTTCCTGATTGAGCGAACTAATCCACGCAAAGGAGGTTTTATCGTCGAGGTATACGCAATCGAAGGGATCTCATCTTTACGGATGTCACATCAAGTGAGAATGTTCGATTAAGACGCATACCAATGGAGTATGTTTTCTTCAGGAATTTTGAAATTTAGAAAATCATGGATGCATTTATACACACTTATATTAATTTATAAAAAACTTTCTAACAGAAATGAAATTTATGAGTCAAATGTCAGTTAATAGTGCGCAATTTTTATTTATTGTGTTTAAATTCTTATGTGATCGCCGAATTAAACAATTACTCTATACATAATCAAAATATTTTTTATTTTATACTTATTTTTATTTTTTTACATTTCGTGCTTTTTAAATTGTTCAATCTTTAAGAATGACTTGAAGACAAGTCGAAACCTGTCTAGATAAAAAATATTTTGATTATGGATTTGTATAAAATAATTGTTTAATTCGATCATGTAAGAATTTATAATACAATAAAAACGTTGGTTTCTAATTCATTGAGGAGCACATTCTTCTATATGAGAACTAATTATTGAAATCATAGGTCATCTATAAATTTTAGGTCTATTATAATTCTGAAGATAGAATTATAAAATAAAAAATGATTGACTCAATAGAGATTACTTTGAACTAAATTAAAGGTTTTTTGTTAAATTTGCATGAAAATGTATATAAGAGATTTTTTGAATAGCTGATTATCAGTCTGGTGTTAAAATTATAAATCTAATATGTAAGTAATAAATAATAAATAATGAATAGACCGTTCAGATTTAATAGCTACTAATAAAAAAAAGAACCATCGTAAATAGGACTGGAATGTAAAAAAACATTACTAACATAAAAAGTACAACGCAAGATATAATTTTGTAACAAATTGTTGTAAACAAATTATTAAATATTTAACTGATCAAGCCAATTTATTCTATGGAAAAAATGATGAAAAAACATAAAAAACTTTTTTCTTACAGTTAATATTTAATATTTATTTATAACAATTTGTCGCAAAGTTAATTTTAAAATGATCGCAAAGTGCAACGTATATCAATAACATTTTATATCAATAATATTTTTTTTGACGTTTAATTTTTATTTCTAACCCGAAAAAATGGACTTATGCAGTTATATATAATCATATAACAGGCCATATATATTATAATATAATTAGATCCAAAAATGGCGCGATATGATCTTATAACCATATATATATAATTATATATAGTCAAATATAATATGTGATTATGTACAACATGATTATATATGTATATAATTATATACATATAATTAAATATAATATGATTATATGTTATATTATACAATCATATATTTACAATAATATTTGAATGAAGAAATGATATGATACAATGTATATGTAATCATATTCAGTTACGTATGATTATATATGGAAACAGATCTGAAAAAAATATGATTACAAAAATATAAGATCATATCGGGCCAAAATTCCAATATTATTATATATAATCATAAAAAATTATATATGTATATTATTAGATCTTTTTACATCCAATTATTTATATTTATACACAATTATACTATTTTTTTCTCGGGAATAATGTTAGTCTAACCGTGCAATCTAAAAAAGATTTAATTTACAAAAACTGAAACATTTATTTCAAAAAAACTAGTAAAAAATTTTGTAAAAGAAACAGAGGAGAAAGTAGTAGCATGGCTAGTGCAGATAATATGGCTACCCGTATTATCTCCGTTATTAACTGACGAATTCTAATAACCATTTATGGTATCATTTGTTTAATAGCCTCGTGTTACATAGTGATGTTAATATAACAATTTATTTTACATAAGTACATAATTTTCTAACAAAATATTGTCACTTTTTTAAACAAAACCAATTTTTTACGTCTATTTTTGTAGTAGGCATATTACCCTCCCTCTTTGACCCGTTATGCAGTATCGCTACATTTTTATAAATAATATATAATATAGTAAATATTTCATAATTTTGAACTTAAAATCTAATGAACAACACTTTGATAAATATAATCGTAAAGTTTCGACTCAAAATATTGATTATTAACAATGAAGTTATTGTATAAAGTGCAAATTGGTGGTCATATTCTTACCTTCTTCTCTATTAACATATGTTAATATAATACAATAATAATGGTTTATTTCGGACTCCCCTGAGGGTTGCCGCGATGTTTTCAAAGGACCAGCAAACCCTTTACATCCTCTTCTTTTTCACCATCATAGTTTTTAATACAATCTAAAATATAAATGATACAGATTATTACATCTGTTATGTCCGGTGCATAATGTATGTCGAACGTCACGGCATTCATCCTGTAAATCGTGACTTACTTGTAAGGTATCTTCTCGTTCGTTATAGTAAATATGTTCAAATTGGGCTTCCATCCTTTCCCGCCCACGAGCACAACTCGATCTCCCGCTCTCACCGCTTCGTCACATCTGCTTCTTTTCATCACAACCGCCATCTACCTCTCCTTCGTTTCTCGTCTTTTCTTTACGCAAGGAAATTCCAGCGCCATTTTCACACTGCTTTTTCTTCATGCATATGAAAGAAGCAGCATTATCCTTCTATTTATCGGCTTTCCTCCAGCCTCTTGCTCCGATTTTCTTCTGTATCTCTTGTCTGTCTTTATTTTTCCATTCATCTCCTTCCAATGTCCGGTTCTTTTCTCATCTTCCGCTTCCTCCTCGATCAACTCTCTTCTCTCCTCAACCAAAATTTACATCTTACTCACTAACATAATCGAGATCACCTGTCCGTTTATCACCTTCCGCCATTTTCGGAGGCCCTCTCTATTAACATATGTTAATATGTAATATAAACATATGTTTTTTAAAACCTTAGAAGCAAAAATATTTCCAGAGCTCCAGCATTTTATATTTAAGAATAACTGCATAAAAAAAAGGAGTTTAGACATTGTTTATTATATAAGAATTACAAATAAACAAATTAATTTTAATTATGTAATTATTATATAATTATTATATAATTGTTTTATATAATTACACAAGCACACACAAAAATTTTTTTGTTTGGCGGACTAAACTTTATGTTTTTGAGGTCGTTGAATCCAATTATTTATGTAACTATTATATAATTATGTTATGATTATATAAATTTTTTATAAAAGTTGCATATCTTGGATCTCTAAGAGTGTAAAAATATTGATATGTGATTATAAAATAAATTGCAAAGTAAAGCAAAAATACAGACGAAATTGAAAAGAAAAAGATAATACATATGCGTAACAATTTGTTGCAAAATTAATTTCTGTAACGTATTTTTTATATATTATTATAATAATGTTTTTTTTATATTCTACACAGAGTCTTATTGCCAGTAGTTTTTTTATTACTTTTTTAATTGTTGGTATAGCTGTTAAACCTGAAATGTCTATTTATTATTACACAGGTACACAAAAAAAGCTGTGTGCGCACTAGACCATAATATCCTTATGTTTTAGGTGTCACTGAATTTGAATCTGAAACCTGTTTTGGCTCATCAGGTCAGGGTTCTTCATTAAATACAAACTTCAAAAAATAACCGCTAAAATGACCCTTTAAACTATAATCTTGATGACTAAAACTAATAGGGAGAAAGAGTATTCTTATATTTTTGAGTTGCTGGGTTCGATTCTTACATTAAATTTATAAGGTTTGACATTCAACAGAAATTATGTTTACAAAATGTAAATCAAGACAGACTCCCCAACGTACCCCTTACAGCACCGAACACTGTAGTAAGATTGTAAGAAGATTGCAATCTTACACATATTAATGAGAATACTAGGATATGCCACTAATTTTACAAGATACCTTAACATTGTATTATTGCCGGAAAGTTAATAAAATATTATTTTAAAATTCTAGTAACCTACGCGATTATATAATTTTTCTCTATTTAATATGCATATTTTTTAATACACATTTTTATAATATTTTATTTACTAAAAATTAAATTAAACTTATTATAAATAATAAACATTCTTTAAAAATCCCTTTATTATTGTATTAATATTAATATCTTATTGCTGATAAGGTTACTGTAACGTTAATGGGAGGAGTTTAGACAATCATCTTCATGTGGGCAGGTTAATGACAGGTTATTTAATCTCCATGGAAGGTTACCAACTTAGAATTAAAAATTGTCATAACATTATTGGCATGTTAATGTGCTATGAGAGACGTTATCACAGAAAAAGATCTGATTTTCTAGTCTTTTTATGCTGTCTTGATTTAGGCTTTGAGTAGATCCCCTTTCCCTTTTTCCCCTAGGTTATGTGGATTTGAGAGTCTACTGTCTTGGTTTACATTTCGTAAACATGCTGGCTGATTTCTGTTGAATGTTGAACCTCATGGGGTAAATCTGATGTAATAATCAAATTCAGCAATTCAAAAATATAAAAATACTCTTTCTTCCTAATAATTTCAGTTGTCAAAATTATAGTTTAATCGGACAAGTATCACTTTAGTGGTTATTTTTTTAGGTTATTAAAAAATCCTAATTTGATGGAGCAAAATGGACTTCGAATTCGAATTCAGCGACTCTAAAAATATAAAGATAACATGGTATGGTCCGTCGGACATACAACTTTTTTTTGTGTACCTGTGTAATTAATTTAAATTTATGATTTATTTAACTATATTGTTTAATTTAAATTAGTATAAATTTGTTTAGTATAATAATGATAACATTATACATATACAGGGTGTCCCAAAACATGTGGGTTAACGATCGTAAAAAGGTAGAAGGGATCGAGATGAACATAAAAGTCCAACATATTGGACTTTGCCTTGGGTTAGATCTTGGGTTAGGCCTTGGGTTAGGTTTACCAATAATTGAGGTATTAATTTTTCAAATTATGCGAATGAGAGCGCGCCGAGGGAAGAGCTCGATCCGCTCGAGCCATAACACGAAAGAAAAAATCTATTGTGAATGTATGATAAGCTTTCATTAATTTACTGTTCACAATTACGATAAAAATTAATTAGATTATTTGCAGATTCCATACGTTAATTTCTCGATTATTGGTGGATCTAACCCAAGACAATATTGGACTTTTATGTCCATTTCGATCCCTTCTACTTTATTACAAGCTTTGACCTACATGTTTTGGGACATCCTGTATATATATATGTATATAATTCTTCCTTATAAAATATACAAATAATAAATAATCAAATACTTAAAAAACTTTATTGGATGTTCCCTATTATAAAATATTAAAGTCTTATAAATGTTTTATTAAAAATATTGTGTGTGTGCGTGCGTGCGTCCGTGCGTGCGTGTGTGTGTGTGTGTGTGTGCGTGCGTGTGTGTGTGTGTGCGTGCGTGCGTGCGTGCGTGCGTGTGTGTGTGTACTTATAATGATAGAAAAATTTTTATTACAAAATTTTTATTACTGAAAATCTATTATGTTTTTTTTATATTTTTATTTTAACATTAGACTAAAATAATAAAAAAGATTTATATTTAGATATCCTTTTGTTAATTTTGTTGAACAAATTATAATACTGTATAAAAAATACATTTCTCATAATTTTTAAACAAGACAAGGTGTTTCTTATAGATTATTTGAACGATGATAATGATGTAGCAAATCGTTTCCTATGCACTTTAGATTTTTAAAATAATTGAGACTTAAAGTGCAAAAAATAGCTTATGCAATAATTAAAATCTTTTTGATAAAAAACTTAACATTATCTTACAATTTTATTCAGAAATCATGAATGTATCAAATAATTTTTTACTGTAAATTAATGTTAATTATAGTGTTAATAAAAGTTCCAAGACTTTTCACGCATGAAAATTTGAGAGAAGGATTGTGCTGTAAAGCAAATTTTACTTGATTGTAAAATTCGGATTCGATTTTGGGGATATCTTAAAGCCTATGAACTCAATGTGCCGTGAAATGCGTCACTCCTTCTCCATTCTCGTCATAATACAGATGCTATATCGATGACTACAAAGCCCCAGAAAACACTTTATATCTATAACTGCTTTTTTTCTTTCTAAACTATCTATCTAAAATTATTTTATATGATCCACATCGCGTACTGTTACTTTCCTTCTCCATCATGCAACTGAATTATTACCATTTACAAATATGATATTATAAAATAAGAGAAAGAATATATTTTTATTTATTTTTCATTCTTCTTTCTTGAATTTATTAGCAATTTTTTTTCCTGTAAAAGTAATTAAATAATAAATCACACGATACGCAATAAGGATATAAAAAAAGTTAATAATTTATCTTTAAATATTGTTCAGTTTACTAATTTAGAAGAATTAGTAAATAAACAAGAAAACTTGTTTTTCAAATTTTACCTCTAAGTTAAATGGAAATGTCATCATACAAACAAATTTTAATAAAATAAAAGTTAGCAAGGCAACTAGTGTGATAAATAAAAATGTTAGCAGTGCGTTAAATTTTTTAGCAGATTAATAAAAAAAATGATTATACAACAACGGCTTTATTTATAGAAATAGCCTCAAAATGGTTTACATTAATCTTGCAAATTCCATTAGCCTTTAGGAAAGTATATTAAAAATAAAAAATTTATATTTATAAATATTTTTAATGAAAGAATTAAGTTTCTACAGTCTGTCATTGATTTGTTTTGAGATATGGAAATGGGAAAAGATGGAACATTTAAACTTGTATAAGCTAGTACTATGATAACACAATCTCTTATTAAATTTATAAAATATTTAATCAATGATTGAGGATACATATATGTATTAAGAGGATTATTTACTTAAGACTGTATAGAAAATTTGTTTTCAACCATAAGAAAAAAATTTCCTGTCCCAAATGTTCCAATTTAAACCGAGGTTGAAAATTTTAAACGCATCTCAATTTCTGTAACATTTAGAACATAACAGTTATAAGCAAAATAATGGTATCTTGAATTCTCATTTATTTTTCATAAAAAACTTCCTAAAACAAACATAAATTAAATGATTCCAGAAAAAATACGTATAATTTCTCTTGAAACTGAGAATAAAATCATTCATCTTAATAATTGTGAAATAAACTCATATAATATGTAAGTGCTTATATTTTATTTAAAATTTCAAATACTAATATAATTTGCAATAATTGTTTAGATTCTGCAGGATTAGAAACCTATGATTTTAATGTAAAATGTTCAAAATTAGTGCTTCTTAAATATTACAGAACAAAGATATTATTCTTCGGTAATAATAAAAACTTTAATTTCTTTTATAAAATAGAAATGATTGTATAACAGTATATGCTGTTGCGCATTTTACGCCCCGGCACACGGGAATGGGAGGCGGATCAAAGAACAAGGCGTGAGGGAGGAGGGGTGGAGATTCTCTTGGACACCTCTCGTGATGACTGGACGATCCGTGGAATATAATACTAAAATTGAGCGTCAGACGCGTATTTCAGCCGTGTCGATGCACAAACATCCGTGAGACGAAAGCTTTCACAAAACCAAGAAAGTCCGTATCTCATTCATTGTCGGTCAAGTAGTTAGTTGGATGCTTCGATTCGAACAGAAGGGGGTGGCAGATCGAAGAGAAACGACCGAAAGTTCGCTTTTTGCAAGTTACTAACAGGAAGGTAAAACAATAATCCGAACACGATCCTGGTAACAATTAAGCATTAACATTTATAAAGAAACAAAATAAAAAGAAATAGAAGAGAAAAAAAAGGAAAGAGAAACAGAATGAATGACCGGAATATACAACGAACAGGAATCAAAGCCCGAGACTGACTAGTAAAATCGCACGTCTCACGGTGTATTCCGACAGCAAGTTTACAAAGATTTTCTCGTAACAAACAATAAAACCACGATTGAATCCTTTCGATTGAAAAAAAAACATTGAAATTGATTGAATTTTTCGGAGATACGAGCTGACAAAGTTGAAGGATTACGCTAATCCTTTTAGTATTAATCGTAACTCTCTTATAGTTGGTGCTGTTGTATCCTTGTGTTATGCTGTTGTATTCTACTATTGTACCCCGTTGTCTCGGGGTACAATACACGGTATCGGGGATCGTTGCCGTGGACTCCTCTGGGTCAGGTTCCAGAGAGATAATGCCGAAAGTTGTTTAAACATTATATATTTACTTCCAACAGAATCACAAGTCTGTGTTAAATTATAAAACCCGTATTAAATTGTACAAAAAGATGTTATGATGAGCGACATAGATTCGTCGCTGTTCGATATGCAATTAAGCTCACTCGTTATCTTTTCGCGGTGTTTTATATACACCGATTTTTGGCTCGCGACATTCGTTGTGTGAGTGCATCACACTCACAACACTTGGTTTGGAGTAAGGATTGCTGTCAGAGATGTTGAGAGATAGAGATGGAGTCACTCACACCGTGTCTTTCGTAATGAACACTTTATTATATTTTCTGTTTACAATAATGTGGTTAGTCTACGACTCCGCAAAGCAAAGGGTCGTGGTGGTATAACGTATCGCATTGGAGATACACGACCCCGCAAAGCAGAGTGCTATGTGTCGGATTGACCCAATTGATCCTGTCGTGCCCCTGGTTTCGGGATATGGTACGAGATGCCGATGACTCCTCGGGATCAGGTTCCGTAGAGATTACACCGAGAGTAATTATAAAAAAATATATTTGTTCCAACGTAGTTACAATCTTTGGTTAGTGAACCCGAAAAGACAAGTGTCGTAAACAATTAAGTACAAGTATACGTTACGACGAGCAACATAGATTCGTCGTTGTATAGATTGGTAATGAGCCTACTCGTTCTCTTTTCGCGGCGTTTATGTACGCCGCCTTTTGGCCTGTTGCTAGGGAGTTTCTTTCGCGGTCACAGGCTTTTGGCCCATGCACTTGCTTAGCCAGCAATTGCTGGCTACGTGCATTCCACCGGAAATTAGGAGATTTCGGGTGGCAATTAGGTGGCAACCGAGTACATTGCGACATTCGGTGAGAAGGCCGGACGGTGTCATCGCGCGAAGTATCATTCGACACTCTTATTGCTCGCGCTATTCTTGGTGTGAATGTCGCTTACTCACGACAACCTGTTCCTCGCTTTCTTTTAACGGTTTATATATTAATTGATTAATATATCAATTTTGGTGGTTTTCTGTAAAGGGAGGAGATTACGCTAATGTGTAAATCGGTCAATTGTCCAATTTTTTGCTTAGACAGCAAATACTGTTTAAGGCAATTGCGTTAATTATCGGGCGTATTGCGCGATACAATGCCCCCGGCCGACTCACATTAGCGTGTTACTGACACCTTTTATCGTTGTGAATATGTCGTTCACAACAATACCTTAAGGGTTAATTAGGCGGATATCCGGCCAATTACTCTTCCTCTTGCTTTCCATTCTTGCAGCCTTCCTCTCTGTTTCCTTCCTTAACTTCCTTAATCTGCACCCTGCTTCTCCCCTCTGTGTCACACCCTTTCGCCTTCCCTCTTCCTCTGTGTCACACCCTTTCGCCTTCCCTCACTTCTTCCGTTTTCCTTTGTACCTTCCTTCTCTTCTCTTCTTTCTCCAAACTCTCCTCTGCTCTCTCTCTCAACCGTTTCTTTCTCTTTCTCTTTCCACACACCTCTCTTTTAGCAATACCACCTGTTGTGAGCGAAACACTCACAACCAATAAATTTATATTATAGAATAAAGAAAATAAAATATTAAGATAGCTCGCCGAGGAAGGCTCGCTATCACAAGGTGTCAGGTGACACATGCCTCGTGCGCTGCCGGCCGGTCATCGCACTGGGCAACGCACCAGCCACCTTAAAGAAGTAGCGAAGCCAGCTTAGCAACAATCATGCCACCGGAAATGCATACCTGCATTTTGGCAATTGTTGCTAAACTCGCAAATATTTCCCGCGCGCCGGATGCGCGCGGGAATGACCATATATGGTCATGCGGAGGGCCCGATGCCCCCACTAACAATTAAACCCGCGACATTATTTAAGCCGCTGCCGAACAGCGGCCAGCGGGATCAGTAATTGGAAATCAAGCCGATACGTACGGCCCGCACAAGTGAATTAAGAGTCGGGACTTAGCCGCTAGCAAGTCTCGAGCGAGCAACGAGACGACGCGTTAACTCCGAGTCACGCGCCGTATCTAATCTGTGTAACACGACGCGGCACCTTCGCCGACCGCAACCAGTGTACAACATTAGAAATAAATCTTATATCAGTTTAAATTAAAATTAGTGAGTGAGTGATTTGAGGACCCTGCCTACAAAACCGCCTCTTTCCGCAAGTTCTAACTCCTTGGGCAGCAACGAATCCCAAAAAATCTTTTGTCGCACCGCAAGGTACGGCAAAAATATTTTGTTGTACCGCAAGACGCAACACACCATCTCCTCTAGACACCTCCTTTATTGCTCTTAATTCTCCTCTATTCTTTTTTTCTTCACTTTCTTACTCATACCTTCGCCTTCCTCATTTCCTCTCGATTGTTTTTCTCTCGCCATCCGCTTACTTAACTATTCTATCCTTGTCACTTAACTCTCAATCACATGCTCTTCTCTCCTCATCGATCCGTCTCATATCGACCTTAATCGCCTTCCATCTTTTATTCCTACTTGCTGGATACCTACTTACTTTCCATTTGCTGCCATCTCCCAGCCTCGTCACCTTTCTTCATGCTCTTTTCTCCCCATAGATCTGTCCGTCATCGACATATCAATATTTCGATCACTTTCCATTTCCAATTACTACCGCCATCTGTTGCCATCTCCCAGTCTTATTACCTTTCTCTATACTCCTTTCTCCTCATCGATCCGTCCGTCAATGACATCGATATATCGAATGAATTCCATCTTTTACTTTCACCACCATCTGCCGCCGTCTTCCAGTCTCAACTCCTTGCTTCATCCTTTACCTCCTGGCGTCATCTCTGTCTCCTCTTTCTCCCAATTGCTTCCACGTTAGTCTTTCTCGTTTTTTTACATTTTGACTTTCTATCCAAATTTCTTCTTCCCTTTGCCAACTTTCTATTCATCCTCCTTCTTCCTTCCAATCTCGCGATTATTTTTTATCGTTTTCTTCCCGTTGCTCCGTATCTTTTTCTTGTCCCGCATTTTCTTTTTATCACTACTAAAACCGAAGCCAAATACACTGTCTGTTATCTAATCGCGGCGCCCTATAATTTAATATAACATAGATGTCACAATTTATCAATTAAAGATGGTTTTTATAAAATAGACGGATTTTCAAATATTTAGAGCACTATATAATATCCTGCTTTTAGTTTAATAATATAAATTGATATGTAAACTTTATTTTAAAAAATTATAATTGCTAATTCAACAATTACATATTTTTCAAGAAGTAGAAGTAAGCAAAAAGACACAGTAACCGATCAAGGCACAGTAATTGTATCGATAAGACTTCCGTATCCGACCCTCTCCGATTTTGATGAAATTTTACAGGCATGTAGTATTTACTAAATGTAGTCAAATGCCATAAGTGCGAATGCACGGAAAAAAATCCAATAAAAACACGTGGGCGAAGGAGAGACTTTGCTGCACCTCCTTCTATTATTAACTAATAAAATTAACTAATAAATCTCAAATTGTGTTGAATAAGTTTTATGAAGTTTTGAACATTTAACGTCATTTTTCTAAAAAAAACTATTGTTTTTATGGCAAAAATGAATAGGAGATAAAATGTGTATTTCGACAAGATCTATAACTTTTATTTGATGTATTTTGAAAAATCCCATTATTTACAGAAATAAATGGAAAAAACATGATTTTATTAAAAATTAAATATTTTGAAAACTAGCCGTTTCCGTACATTCACACTTGTGGCATTCGATTACATTTAGTAAATACGACATGCCTATAAAATTTCATCAAAATCGGAGAGAAGGTCGTGTTGTACCCCTCGTCGGGAGTACGTTAGGGATTGTTGCTAGAGATCTCGCGAGGAGGGTATTTAATCACTCACACCGTTATTCGCCTTGAACATTTTTATTATAATGTCTGTTTTACAGTGTGCAATTAGATCGCGACCCCGCAAGGCAGAGTGTCGCGTCTATGAGTGCACTGTCCACGACCCCGCAAAGCAGAGTGTCGTGCGTTATCTCGGTTTATCACTTCGGATTGACCCGTCCCTCACTTTCTTTCGGCGGTTTATATATCTGTAAATTCAGTAGACAAATCAAGAGAAGGGAAGGGTTGCGTGAGTGCGTAAGTCGGTCAGTATTTCAAAATCTTGCTTAGACAGCAAGTGCTGTCTAAGAAGCATTGCGCTAATTGTCGAGCGGATTGCGCGGAACCTCGCGCAATGCGTTCGATGCTGACTGCTGCAGCTAACCGACTTACGTCATCGGTGCTACTGACACTTTTCTTATCGGTATGAGGGTGTCACTCATAACATCCCTCCCCCCTGATAAAAAGAAAATGAGGGAACTCAATTTTCGCTTTTTGCCTAAGGTTGTATCGGGCCGTTGTATATCGGATTATTTATAAATTTCGTTTTCCGACGCTTGAAAACTATTAAATAACAATTACAATATTAATAATTATTATGGTCATTAATGCTGCCGATCCTGTTGGGTACGCAAATGTCTCTTTAAAGTCGATATTGTCCGTTTAAGACGTTATTTCGTCTAGACTTTGGCTAAACGCTGTTAATTCGTTAGACTTTTATCACTTTTTGCAACTGAGCTACCGGTACTGGTTTTAATCTTTTCTTATCTTCTTCGTGGAGTCGCGTGAGATTGTAGCCGGGTACGTGTGCTACGATCTGGTGCGTTACCTCTCGTTCCGGTGCTCGTAGTGTGATAAATCTTGAAATCAGGAAACGTCCATCATTTAATGTTATTTTTCCCAATCGGTTGAGGGTATGTTTTTCTTCTTTTTAATCCGTGCAGGTTATTGTTATCTCCTGCTCCTTTGCAGTTGAAAATAGCCAGGCCCTTGGATCTGCTAGTGTTATTCAAATAGTTTCGTTTGTTACGAGGTGTCGGGTTTCGTATTTTTCATCATTTATTTCTATATATGTCTGTACTTAGCAAGGTGCATTTTTTTGCACGTGGTATATGGGTTGACCTTGGTCGCACGTGTAGATATCACGTTCCTGTACGCATGTGCTTAGCTCGTGTTCCTTCAACACGAAGTAGTGGCGATTGCTTCGTCAATACCCAGTGTCGGGTGTGTAATTTTTGCTATCGTGAATACCTTGCCATGCTCGTGTACAGGCAGCGGTATCACGTTAACAATGTCGTACTCTGGTAATCATTGGAAATTTCTTCGTATATACTTTGTATATACGAAGGAGTTGTTGAAGTATGCGCTGGTTCTTACATATTTCACGATTTTGCCAATTTCCGAGCTCTACCTTGAAAGGGAAATGTTTTTTTTTGCCAGCTGTAGGGTAACTTCATCCAATTCCTAGATTATCTGGTTGACGGGCAGTAGATGCGTCATGATTGTTGCATCTCGCGTGTGTGTGAGGTATTTGATGATGTCCTTCATTTCGTTTGTTAGGTTCATTATTATGGCGTTGATAAGGGTTAAATATTCCTTAATTTCTTCTCGTAGTAGAGTGTCGGCTTGCTTCTGGCGAATTTGGCTTGAGATTTTAGCCAATAGATTTTTGTTGTAGCTTAATGTTTGTTCGATTTCAAGTGCCCTATTGTACCGTTTATTATTTTTAATTGGTTCTTTAAAACATGATTGTTTACCCTTTGGTTGTTATGTAGCATTTTCATTTGCTCTTCTATTCTTCTCGCATCTTCGTCCATGGTCCCGAACAAAGTTTTGCTTATGGTGCCAATGTCGTTTATTAGTCCTCGTTTGTTTCTACGGTGTTCATACATGGACATTAGTTGTATCATTGTAGCCATACTCTTCGTTTCTTTGCGTAATATTTTTAGTGTGCTTTAACACATTCTGTCGGTACTTTCCGTTGTCTTCTTGCAGTATTCCTCTGCTTGTTGAATGTATTCTTGTAGCACGTGCCATCTATGGCTGATGCTGATTACGTCAGTTTTGATTACTATCTTCCATGTAAATTCTATTAACTGCAGTTTTCCGATTTTCTCGAAGTACATCCCTGGCTCGTGTGCAAAATTTTCGATTTTGCAAGGCGTAGCGTTTTTGGTTTCTGCTACTGTCGTGCAGCTCCACGTGAGGAGTCCCCTGCAACGATAGTGTAATTTTATGCGGGTTTTAATTTTGTTATCATAATTTCTATCACCGTCGATGCGACTTTCTTTAGTCAGTGTCCGTCAATTCTTCTCGTCGTTACGGTCTTTACATTGTGTCTCGCGTCATGTGTTTCCGAAAACGTTTGTCGGATGCGTCTACCGTTCGTGACGGTGAAAAGGAGAAATCGAACATGTTTTTTTCTTCTCCAGTCAGTGACGTTGAGGGTGATTTTGAAGATGATTTCCTTGATGAATTTTTTGTGATTGACGATGTCGATGCTGCAACAGCTATGGGTCTGTTGTACCCCTTGTTGTTAGTACGATTTGGGATCGCTGCCAGAGATCTCGCGAGGAAGGTATTTGGTCACTTACACCGTTAGTTGTATTGAACACTTTTATTCTTGTATTCGTTACAGTGAATAGATCGCGACCCCGCAAGGCAGAGTGTCGCGTCTATGAGCTCATTGTCCACGACCCCGCAAAGCAGAGTGTCGTGGTTGTGTATTTACAATAAGTTATCTCGGCGATACACGACCCCGCAAAGCAGAGTGTCGTGTGTTGTCGTAGTTTGTCTACTTCGGATTGATCCGTTCCTTCTTTCGCCGGTTTATATATCCGATAATTCGGTAGTTGGGGAAAGAAATCGAAAGAAGGGGAGGATTGCGTGAGGGCGTAAATCGGTCAGTATTCCAAATTATTGCTTAGACAGCAAGTGCTGTCTAAGGAGCATTGCGCTAATTGTCGAGCGGATTGCGCGAAACTTCGCGCGATTCGCTCGATGCTGACTGCTGCAGCTGACCAATTTACGTTATCGTGCTACTGACACCTTTTTTATCGTTATGAGTGTGTCACTCATAACATCCCTCCCCCCTGATAAAAAGAAAATGAGGGTACTGAATTTTCGCTTTTTCGCTTATTTAGTTATATTGCGTCGTCGTATATCAGATTGTTTATAATTTTCGTTTTTTGACGCTTATAAACTACAATTACAATAATTACATTACAAGGTGTCGGATGTCGTATATACAATCTTTCGCAAAAAAATTTTCTTTTGACTTAAATGGCACGATTTATGCGCAAAATAGAATGTTTAATTGTGTGTGCTCTATTATAAAATTTGTTTCTGTCTTCTTCTGAGGTGTTCTCCTCGTTTCGGTTTTACCTTCTTTCTTTTTCATTATGCTTCTATAAACGGTTTTAGTCTATTTGTATGTACATGCGTTGACGTCCTGCCCTTTTTTATTGTATAATTTGCGTGTGAGTGTTTCTCAGTGATTACGTAGGGTCCCATCCATTTCGCGTCTAGTTTTTTGGATCTCCCGCGGCGGAGAGACTCATCATACAGGAGTACTTTATCTCCTGTTTTGTATTTTATCTCTTTAGTAGTTTTATCGTAATATTTCTTGGCCTTTTGCTTTTCTTCTTTAATTTTCTCCCTCGCGATCTGGTTCGTTGCCCTTATTTTTTTTCGCAGTTCCTGTGCGTAATCCTCGTAGTTATACGTAGGATTCGGGGGTCTGCTCAGGACTGTCGGCAATTCGGCTTGTCTTCCGAAAATTAGCTCGAACGGAGTGAATCCAGTCGCCGTGTGGGGGGTAGTATTGTATGTATGCATTGCATACGGGATCCATTCGTCCCAGTCCGTCTGCTCTTTATTTATAAAATGTCGCAGATATTCCGCTAATGTTCGGTGCGATCTCTCAAGGGTGCCGTTGCTCTCAGGGTGGTAAGCAGTGGTTTGAATTTTGTCTATCTTCAGTAGCTTACACGCGTTTTTGAAGATTTCGCTTGTAAAATTTGTCCCTTGATCCGTTAGGATACATTCGGTTATACCGTATTCTAGGACAATTTTTGTTACAAATTCCTTGCTTACCGTGTTTGCCTCTTGATTTGGAATCGGCATTGCATTGCTGAATTTTGTCAGGTGATCTTGGAACGTTAGCAGGTATTTATTTCCATTTGCTGTCTCTGTCAGTGGTCCCACGATGTCCAGAGCGCATTTTTAAATGGTCGGCTGGGCGTAATTACTAACGGTATCTTATTTCTTTTAGATAATTTGTTTTTCTGGCAAAGTTCGCATTTTTTAATATGCTTTTCTACGTCTGCCGTTATTCCGGGCCAGTTATATTTTAACCGTATTCTTTTTAGGGTTCTTTCGACCCCTTGATGCCCTCCGGTGGGTGCATCATGGTATTCGTGTAATATTTGCCGCTTTTCTTCTTCCGTGAGTAGTTAAGACTAGACCGTTTCTAACTCGGGAGCTCCGAGAGGGGAGCGGGTGTGCGGGGGGAACTCGTAGGCGCGCGGGGGCATGACGTCACGCGGATCGGGGATCTCGCGGCGCGGAATTGCTGACGCGGGATTTTCGGGTCCGCGGCCGCGGTGCGGGAATTGTTGACGCGGGATTTTCGGGTCCGCGACCGGTAAAGGGGGAATCGGGGTCCGCGACCGCCGCCGCCCGCCGCCCGCCGCCGCCGCCGCCGCCGCCGCCGCCCGCCGCCCGCCGCCCGCCGCCGCCGCTGCCGCGGTACTCGCGCTCTCCCTCTGTTGCAAATCTCTCTCTCTCACCCGCGATCTCTTTCAGCAGCCATCGCCGCGGTGCTCTTACCACCGGGATCATGTTTCACAGGCACGTTCCACAGCTGTGGCCGTCACCGTGGAACGGTTGAGCAAAAGAGCACATACGAATATGAGAGAAAGAGAGTGAGAACAGTATGTGTGGGAGTTAGAGCGAGAGCATGCAAAGTGTGAAAGAGAACAATTAGTATAATAAAATAATAAAATAATCACTCACCAGGGAAGCAGTCCCATGCCTCAGTTCATACAATCTAGTTTATAAAACTACACTAGACTACACTACACTAACTATAACTATACTAAAACTATAACTACACTAAAAACTACTTGTTATTCTTCCCCCTCCTCGGAGGAGTCACTATCTCCCTCAAAATCGGATACCCCCATGTGGTCCATATTGGGGACCGCGAGGGGTTAGAGAACTTCGCGGGGATTAAACTCATCCCCGCTGGAATCATCATTGTCATTATTGCTGTCGTCATCGTCATCGTCATCGTCACCGTCACCGTCACCGTCACCGTTACCGTCACAATCACTATCACCATCATTATGTTGTTCCCGATCGGGGATTTCGTGGAGGTCTACCAGTTCGTCGACCACTTCCCCCGCATCTTCACCAGCGTCTACTATCGCCAAAATTCCCGGAATGGGCGATGCGGGGGGCGATGGAACATATAAATGCATGATGCACAACGTGATGCACAACGTGATGCACACCATAAAAAACCGTGGGCGACTAATATAAAGAACTGAGAAGACAGCATGACAGTCGCGAGAGAGCTTAAAAGAGCTGACATATTAAAATGATAGAGTTTGCTTCAGAGAAAGCAGAGACCACATATCTCAATCATGACACGATAGCTCGCCCTAATCACCTCTTATACCTGCATACACCTTAACGAAGGACTATGTTTACGAATATGTTTATGAAATTACATTGCATGTCATGGTATTGAACTGATATCAAACCGCATCATGCAGCAGTGTATTATTTTCTTCCACCATCGCCGCGATGCTCGCTCTCTTCCTCTATTGTAAATTTGCCTCTCTCGCCCGTACACGATATCTCCAACCATGCAGCCTTATCTCTTTCTTTTTCATCCGTTCATTCATACGCGACCACATACGCTCCCACCCATCGCACCTTTTCAGTTCGTTTATCAACTACTTAAAGAAAATGAACAATATGATAACATTTGCAAATTTAACTGTAATTATCCGTTCGTACACATGATTATTATAATATTTATTTTAATAAAATGATTTATATATATAAAATAATTTATTTAATAAAATAGTAAATATAAATTAATTTAAAAAATTTTAGTTTGGCAAACTTTAATATTTAAAACTTTAATTATTTAAAAAAATTAGGTTATTAAACGATGTGATAAAAATTAAATGAAATTTAATGTACAATAAGATTGTAGAACAGAGAGTGATGGAGAGGGACTGTAATATTTTAAGGGAACAAGAGGGAAAATAAACAATTTTAAACCATTATATATATGTATATTAATTTATTATATATATGTATATTAATTTATTATATAAAAATTATTAAAAGTATAAAAGTATTAAAAGTAAAAAAAAGGATAAAAAAGTATAAAAAGTATATAAAAGTATAAAAGTATATAAAAAGAGTATAAAAGTATATAAAAAGTATATAAAAGTATAAAAGTATAAAAGAAGAGGAACATATAAAAAAGTAATAAAAGAAATAATTAAAGTAATAATTAAAATAACACGTAAAATCACTCCCAGATTTCACCATCTTCGGACGGTGGTTCCATATTAAACAATCTCCTAAGATCCCACACATCGGCATTAAAATTGTATTGCCCGTATGCATTTTCTCGATTTTGCTCGTTTCTCCATTGGTTCCCTTGACGGAAATACCGCCTCCACCGAGCTGCGGCGATATTGATGAACCCCGATATGCGGATTTCATCAAATCCAAAATATGGCTGTAAAAAACATTTTTATTTAATCATGCTGCATGTATCCAAAAACAAATTTTGTAGTTGCAAAACAAATACTATATTACATACCTGCTCACCAACGGGCCCACGTATGGACACTACATTATTTAGCCAAATAATCGAAGTGTGGCTTTGCGGCACTCTTACAAGTGTTCGGCCGTGAACGGCCGTGGTCGGTCCATGTGGGACGTCACCAACGTACACGTACTGAAAAATTAAAAAAAAAATCATATATTAAATTTATTTTAAAATTTTATATAAAAAAGTTTAATCAAGAAAATTATACTTTATTATTTAATTTTCTTAAACAAAAAAGGAAAAAGTGTCGAATAGAAAAAATAATAGAAAATAATACACTAGCAGTATTGAAATAAAACTATAATATTTTTAATTTAAAAAGAATATATTGCTATAATTTGAATATATTTCAATTTGAGAGTGATTTTTTGTACTTACCCCCACAACCGGATACTCAATGCGCAATCTATGGCCAACAAAGTTTGACATGTTCACTTCGACACAAGCTTTTACAACTACGACACGAGCGATCCAAACTAGCGTTGAGGAGCAGACCCCCATCATTATATAGTGAAGATGTACGTGACTTTTACTTGAGAAACAAATTTGAAAAAGATTCTCAACCATGTCAGCTTCGTAGAATTTTTCATCTGCGCTTACCATTGTCTAACAAGAACTAAAACGTATGCGATTTATCAGCAAGATTATCTTATATGATGCTGTCTCGGTCAACGTCTCGGTCAACGTCTCTGTCGAAGTAAAGCAGTGTTTAAAACAACTCCATAAAGAGCATATTAAATGTATTATATTGAATCATATACATCAAACTGCACCATCGAACCACATTGTACATCTGTTGAACCAGAATTGAACCGCTATCAAACCGTATTATACGTCTATAGAACAGCATTATACAGCAATCAAACTGCATCACTAGAATTGAACCGTTATCAAATCACATCGTACAGCAACCAAACACATCTATCAAATCACAATTAAACCATCGCTTGAGAAATAAAATTTGAAAAGCATATTCTCAGCCACGTCAGCTTTCATAAAATTTTTTATCTGCGCTCGCCATTGTCTAACAAAACGTACGTGATTTATCAACGAGACCGTTTTATATCATGTCTCGGTCAACGCCTCGGTCAACGCCTCGGCCAACGCCTCGATCGAAATAAAGAACTGCTATCAAACCATCGTACAGATAAAGAACCGTTATCAAACTGCTTCATACAGCTGCCGAATCATAGTTGAACCGCTATCGAACCACATCATACAGCTATCGAACCACTATTGAACCGTTATCAAACCATATCATACAGCTATCGATCCGCTATGTAACCACTATCAACTGCATCATACAGCTATCAAACTGCATTGTACAGCTATCAAACTGCATTGTACAGCTATTTAACCGTTATCAAACTGCATCAAACTGTTATCAAACTGCAGCATACAGATAAAGAACTGCTATCAAACTGTATTATACAGCTATCGATCCACTATTAAACCGCTATTGAACTGCATTGTACAGCTATTGAACCGCATCGTACAGCTATCAAACTGCATCATACAGCTATTGAACCACATCGTACAGCTATCAAACTGCATCATACAGCTATTGAACCGCATCGTACAGCTATCGAACCGTTATCAAACTGCATCATACATCTATATATCTTATATGTACAGGAAAAAGTAGAAATAAACATTTTATTGCGTTTTATTTTTCTTTATTTTGAAAAAATTTCGCAATTATTTTGGTGTTGCGACCACCAGTTATATATTTTAAATACATTTTGTAAAGCACAATTCTTAACATGTTTTTCACATCGTATAGTATTACTAACATCTAGATTATTTAAAGATTCAATGTCGTCGTAATCCGCATCCAATGTCTTGATATATATCCCATCATCGGTATCGAGGATGTTTATCAACCATTCTCGTTTCTGAAGTCCCTTAACGTATACGATAGTTTTTCTGTCATCATCATCTTCCGTATTACACACTGCAGATGTAATCAGACGTTTCGCCATGCTGTACGGTATCATCACGTCTTTCCATTGCAATCCATGATGATATGCAATCAACCAAGAAGCGCAAGACTTGTCGGATTTTGTAAGAACACGCCATGGCATGGGGCTAGCAAAAATGTAATGCGTGAGAACGAATCCTTTTCTCAGTACCGCCACTTCCTTTACGATAAATTTTTTATCGACAATGAATCCTTGCAGATCCACAAATGTCGGTACGATCATTATGAGTAACTCTTCAAGACTGTGCTTTAATACCAAATATCTCAGTTTTTATCAGTTTGATGTTACATGATTTTGCGCACTACGTTGGACAACGGACAATATTCAATTACACGATCATGTAAAATGAGACAATAAGCGTAGTATTCGCAGGAACATTTTCTTTGCAATCAAATTCTATGCGCACATCTACGGTAGCACTCTTGACGGATTCGTTTTGTCGCGAACAGTCAATGACCGCAAAAGGTCCTTTTTCCAGGAATGTGATTACGTTGAGCAGCGTTTCACACTCATATCCATAATAAGATTTACCAAAACGTCGATACATGTCATACAGAATTGCATATCTAGATTTACGAAAGTCTAAATTCATATCGTCATACGGATAAAATTCGGAGTTTAGATAAAGTTTTACGTTGATCAAATTACAGTCGTCAAAGATTGTAACATCTTGTGACATGATATTTTTTCGACCAGTCTGCAGTGCGAAGATAACGAAGCGCGGTTTCTCGAGCTGAATTGCAGTTTTAACAGCCCATGAATGTTTCGTCGTACTCTGCAGCAAAGGGTACTCATACAGATCCCAGGAACGAAAACTCATACTTAGACATTGTTCACTCTCCAAAGCTCGCAGCAATGATAATTTGTTGACTTCGTTTAACGTAACATGCGGCATTCGCCACTGCACTTTAAATAATTCAATTTCCGGTTGAGCCGTAGAATTTCCGACGATAGAATTGTTATCGTTGCGCGCTCGTATCAAGATCAATTCGTGACGAGCGTTAACAATCACGCGTTTGTAATCTTCGCAAAAGCCCAATAATACACTAAGCGGTACGCAAAAGTTGAAGTATCCTTCCGGTAAGTTATACGAAAATTCCCATCCTGCATTCTGCATAATTACTGCTTTGTCATATGACAACGATACATAGTTCTTGAGAGTGCTGGTTATTCCAACGTTTCTATTGCGATCAATTTCCACGCCGTTGAGTTCATATCGAATTTCATCAAATATGAATGCCACGCAATTATTTCCGAGATTTATCTCATCTTTATCCTTATCGTCTTTCTTCTTCATCACCAATCTTCCTTCGACGTAGAGAAAACTTTCACATGGTAACGTGTATAAATCCTGCTGTTGTATGGGTATCCTTATTTCATCGCTGTATCCAAAAGTGGTGTTGGCGTACAGATTGTACGTATGAGTCTCAATCTTGACGATGCTGTCGTCAAAGATCGGCTCGCCTCCAATGTTCAAGATGTTAGACATCTTAGATATTTCGTACGACGAATCCCAATGATTTTAAAAATTCAACGTTTGACGCGGAGAGTTTCTTTTTATCAGACGATCGAATATTTTTAACTGTCGTACAATTTATGTCACACGGTCGAATATTCTTGATTGGTGTAAAAATTGTGTCCTTCACTTGCTCATTCATCACGAGCATCTCACGTTATCGTCTTCGTACGTGTAATTTAACGGTAATCTCCTCTCCGCGAAAATCGAGTAATTGACCGTTCTGATCCACAATGCGAATCGTCAAATCAATAATGCTCCGTGCGACGATTGGAAGGTAAATGATCTGTGCAGGTGTTTCCGATATCTTATATCCTGGTGGCACCCTCGGTGAAAATTGGTGTATCGTGTGTACACACTTGTCGTTGCTGTACGCACCTGCAGTCACGTTACATTCTATGCGAATAATATTTACGTTTATGATATTTATAGGTGCATCCGATTCATGCCACAATCGCGATTCAAGAATACGACGCGATGAAAATCCCAACAGCGATCCGATGTTGTTAGGTTTAATGAAATTTATCCGATAAGCACACATAATCTCGCTCTTCATTGTATTATTGTTAGCACGAATCACCAGCGGATATTCGCTCTCGTCTTCATTTTCTTTGCGAAACGTCCTCTTTCCCGCAACATCGGGATGAGATAGTAAAATTGCGCGTTTCAAATATCTATCTATATCACGCAATTCATACGATCCTTCCGGAATCATAATTTCCTTGTCGTCTTTGTCATAGTAAAATTTGTTATTCGATGAATTTACATTAGGTATGGTATAATATGTTTCAAAATCTGTGACGCCGAGCTCGTAATCGCCATCGCTCAAATCTACGGCTGGAAAATAGCTTACCGCGAGGATGCTACTCTTGCCGGTTAGCGTAAACGTCAGTGACATATTGAAACGAATACTGAATTAAATTGCACAATGTTAGCCTTTAAATTGATTATTAACTGTTTGGAGAAAACGCAAACACAGTTGACCGCAGTTGCTTTGATCGTAACGTTGGTATGGCGTGTGATTGTACTCGATCCGCTTTACATCTAAATATTGCACCAGTTCTTTCGGCGGTCTAAGATTGCCGAAACTATCAAAGTATATAGCGCGATCTCCCCTCTTTGCGTATGCCACCCAGTGTGTACCCGATCCTTCAGCATTATCTAAATTTACAATACCACTCTCGTTTCGATATGCTCCAGCCGTTGGTAATACCGTACGCATAAAAATTCCTCTAAAGTATGGAATGCGCATACATTTTGCTAGCTGTAATAATTGTATGTTGGTAGTTACACCTTTCGGTATTTTTAACGTCTTTTTGACGTTTTTTTTTCTTTTCATCAAAACTCCTTGTCCACGCTTGTATGGAGCGAGATAAACTCCATGACCTTCCATGACGTGATTATGACGTTTCAATTCCTTCAGCTGACGCTGCGCTGCCTTGTTATCATTCACAACTTTCGCGATTCTCGCCGCTCCGCCAACCAACGACCCGAGAACTCCCAATAGCGGTAGAATGGGTAAAACACCTCCGCGTTTCGCTACCGGAAGTATTCGTTTACTCGCTCTTTTCTTTTTATCTCTTTTCTTCTTTTTATCTCTTTTTTTCTTTTTCAAACCCATACCGATTTTCATCTTAGTCTTCATAGCTGCCCAAACGGTTGCTGCAGCAGCTCTTTCTCCGAAAGTCGAATCGTTCGCTGTAATGCGTTTTCGCGCTTCCGCAGCGAGTATATTGTCAGCTGCGTGTCTGTCGGTGGGTTCGTTGCTCCGGGAGTACGCAATGTCGTGTTCGCGGCACGCCACGTCCAACAGATTAATACCCCGATCGCCTCTGGCCAATCGCTTTTTCAGCCTAGTACCCGGACCGCAAAATTGATATCCAGGTATATGCAGTTCAAAAGGAAGCGCATTTATCGCACGATTTAACAAGCCGCGACCTACCGCTGGCATTCGCGACAATTCTTTATCAACGGTGCGGGGCCGTCGATGTGCGTCTGCTGCCACGATTGATTATAATGCTTGTAACAACGACGATAGCTTTGAACTTCTGGATCAGTCTTTATATGTTCCGGAAGCCTATCCCACACGTGTTCGATATAGTTGCCACACACGCGTAACAAAATAGGTTGCGATACGAATTCTAACTGTTCGGCGCTCAAATCGAGTATATCAGAGGGATGTGACAATATGAGAAACATTTTACATACTGAGCAATTTTGCTCGGCGCGTCTCTATAAATAGATCGGTCTTAATATAATTTTTATCAGTTCTTATGAGAGCATAGAGGAGGAAAATATGCGGTTCGTACAACATTCACCAGCGATTAAAATAACAAATTTCGATGACAGGATAATGTCCGAACGGAAGATACGGAGACATGGAAACATGTTGCCGAGTTCTATACGCGGTATAATTTGCGGTCCGTCAAACTGTGGCAAGACAAACGTATTAATAAACTTGTTGGAAAGTCCGCATGGAGTACGTTTTGAGAATGTGTATGTGTATTCGAAATCATTACAACAACCGAAATATCGATATTTGGGAAATTTATTGACACCGATTGAAGAAGTTAGTTATTTTGCATTCTCCAATAACTGTGATGTCATTCAACCGAGTGAAGCGCTTCCGAATTCCATTTTTATCTTTGATGACGTGGCGTGTGATAAGCAAGATACGATAAGAGACTACTTTGCAATGGGGCGACACGTGAACGTCGACTGCTTCTATCTCTGTCAGACGTATGCAAAGATACCGAAACACCTTATACGCGACAATGCAAATTTGCTAATTTTATTCAAGCAGGATGGTACTAATCAAAAACATGCTGTTGTGAGCGTTTGCTCGTTTTGGGAATTCTTTCCCGTTAGTAGTTGGGATCGTTCTGCCTGAAGGGTTAGGACCCAAAGGGTGAAGGTTCGGCTCGGTGTATGAGAGAAAAGAAGACGCTTCTTACTTTCTTGTTCGTTGTCTTTTATTTCCTTCTCTTGCGCTTACAATCAGCTGTGTTGATGTCACGTAACACTCGCGATAAGGTTTACGGTATGCGACGATGCTCGGTCGCTGTTATGATACTCTCCGCTCGGTCACGGTGTGGTCGCGTTTATATATTATGATATCTGGCACAATTTCGGGGGCCAGTGACCGGGCGTCGGTAGCTTCCGCGAGGCTAAGCGTTTCGACATCGGAACGCGGTAGCCTTGCGGTTTGATTTTGCAGCGTAGAGCCTATTTCTAGGGCAATGCAAACTGCTTCCGAGCGCGTTGTTGTAATCTCACGGAACTTGCTTGGGACTTCCGTAAGCGCGGCGGATTCTTGTGCGTCTTTCGAAAGAGGTGCTTCTTGCAACGTCTTTTGAAAGATGCGTGTCGCAATTATAATAGATATAGTTCTAATCGGCTTACAACAATGCATACAACGATCATGTAAATATCGATATGTCTTACGAGAATTTTAGCAATTTATGTCATACTTGTTGGCAACAAAAGTATGGATTTTTAGTGATAGATAAGGATAGTGCACTCGCTGATGGACGATATCGAAAAGGATTTAATGACTTTGCAATACCATAAAGCAGTTAGTTGTTTTCGATACGTTGACCAAGTAGTAGCGTTTCTCAATATGGATAACACAGATAACAGTATGAATCGTGAGAAGATTGTGAAAGAGATTGCGAAAACGAGTGATTCAATTCGCAAAAAATATCGCGCTTTGAAAGCGGGTAAAGTGCAAGAAGAGATGGCGTTGGAGAGACACTTTAAGCCCATTGTCGAACCATTAAAACAGATTGTTGAAAACACCGTTGGTGATGTGTCAGATCCGATTAAGTATGAAACGTTCTTTTCGGAGGAAGATGAATATGCAGAACCAAAACCGAAACGAAAGCGATTAAACGCTTCGTTTAACAATTCTATAAAACCTCTACTCCTGTTAAAAAATGAGACGATCAAAAACTGTACCAACTAATTTGAATGAAACATCGCAAATATTACATGATAGTGATTTATCGTACAGTCATGTACCTTCTGTCGAAGACGTTTTTGAAATCGCAGCCAATGAACCGCTTGTCACATCTATTCGACAACAGTTGGCAACGCAAGAAGGACGTGAAAAGTTGCACACACACTATGGTCCATTAGGTCAAAAATATATGGGAGCTGTTCTGAGTGGTAAAAAACCAGTCATAATAGACACTGTTTACGGAGTTTACTTCACCGACTTTGGAACGATGCTCGGCGATAAACGCGTCGACATACATAAGAATGACAACATAGTCATAGATGGTAAAATATAAGTGGGAACGCCTGGTCTGTACGAATTAATTTTCATGAAAATGCCCAACATGTACACAAATAATGACCTGCAGAATTATAAAAACATTCTATTGGCGACAAATGCATAGAGACGCGGACATATTGCACATAATCAAGTAATGGGCAACAAAGGGTCTAAATATAAAAATATAATTGCACCCTTAGTAACAGACGCAAAAGTTGGACAAAATCTACCGAGCGCTATTACATTAAATGATAACAAGATCGATTATGTTCATTGGGATGATCCCAACGAGCTTGTGGATCGCCTTCGATTGCTCGAGGCCTCACACCAGGCTGGGCACAATGCTCACGACAACGAGATTCTATCAATTATTGAGGAACTTCGCGAGGCTGGTCTTATTATAAATTAAAACTGCATGAAACAAATCATTTAGTCAACATCGAAATGTCAATCAACAAGTTTGGAACATCGCTTGGAAGAGGTGGTGCGGAACCATACTATCAATGGAGTGGATTAGTCAGAAATTACGTGCGCGATAACGCTCTTTGCATGGCTGCCACTGATTTTGATGCAAAGTCGCGCAAAATTCGACGTGTAGCGCTGCCTGTAGACGATAGTGATGCAACCAATAAACGATACGTACAACAGACCGTGAAAATTTTAAAGGATCGACAGAATGAAATCGAGAGGAAGATTGAGACACTCCAAAGTAGAGTAGAAATTACAGCTCATATGCTAAACGAGTTTCAAAGGCAGCTCGACGCGGTGACTCATCGTGCAGAGTAAAAAAGTCGATACATCAAATATATGTGTCATTTATATATTATAACATGTCTGAGAAACAATTGCTGGTTGAGTTGCATGCTCCGGCGAGAAGAAATTTTCCTCGAAGACGTGTCATAGTTTGTGGGTATGATGACCTGTGGCAGGCGGATGTAGTTGAGATGCGTCCTTACACACAATTTAACCGAGGTTATCACTACATACTCACTTTTATCACACCATTATCGATGTGCTGAGCAAGCATGCATGGGCTGTGCCGCTTAAGACCAAAAACAAATTATAATTAAATATAGTAGAGTGGTGCCGGTGGAGACGAACCGTTGTGAGATTGTGATCCGGGGCCATGTAAATTGTGAGTTAAATAAATTCATGTCTCCGTCTACTCTCAGTGGTCTTGCAATCGATTATTACTTGGGTCCTCCAATGGAACCCGCCTTGTGAGTCTCGTCCTTTCCCATCACGTGTGTGGTTATCAGTTCCGTTAACTGATTGGCGCCCAAATTTTATTCGGAATAGATAGACTTTAAATTTAATAAAATTATAATCAGTAAGAACTAGAGCCCTGCCAGCCGAAGGACCCCGGCCGCGGCAGGTGAAGGTTAAATAATACCGTCTCATTTGGCGCCCAACGTGGGGCACGTTGGAATTTTGTGTTTTGTAATTAAGATCTATCGACTTTAAGTGCGAAACAGTGGTAGGTTGAGAAGAGAGAAGGAAAAATTTATTATTTTCTTTTTCTCTCCTCTCTTCTCTTGCGGTGCACATAATCAAAATTTCGTAATAGTGCAATACAAGTGAAACCATGAATTTTGATAATTGAAATTCGAATGAAGTGGATTGTAGAGATCGGCAATATTCTTTCGAAAAGAATCAGAACGTTACATCGCTATTTGCACGCAAGAGACGTATACTCGATTAGCGAGGGCCTAACGCAAACAGGCAAGGAATTCAAAACAAGGTCACCGAGTAGCGCTTTCACGAGATCTCAGCTGTTTATACATGTGTGTTCATCGTGTTTTAAGTCGTTTCTCGTTTCAATCTTGAACTCGAGACTAATATCGTCTACCTAATATAAACTATAAAGACAATCATCGGCACAACAACAAGTCGTTACGGAATATTTCATTGAATTTAACGAAAAATCTTTACTTTAAGAAATTAAAAGGCTTTAGCAGGGGTTGATGTAGATTCGTCCGAATTGAATACTATTATTGTCAAATGCATATTTAGTGAAAATTACTCAAGGTTAGTGTGACGGAAGTTCAACAAATATGTTTCATTCACCATCTAAGAGAAAAACTCGGTCAAAAAGGGGGGGATTAATTGAAAATCCAAGGGAATTGCCCGGCGTTCAGGTCTTCGACATGCCGTCTGATGGGGCGCTCCCTGCTCCGGCACATAATCTGATGAGTGGGGGCTCGCCAACCGATCCGGCCCTGTCATCGGACACTGACGGCGCGGGGGCAAGAGGAATTCCCCCTGCACAGGACTTGAGCGCGGATAAGACAGTAGTCGGAGCATCCGTGAACCCCCCCACGGTCGTTCGGCCGGGAACACAGAATGGAGGGGGAAAGGGAGCGCGCATAGCAGTGCCGACTTCACACGACGACGTATGTCCCCCGTCATTAGAATCGTTGTTTTCACTGGTCGGGAATATAGATAAAAAGATAGAGGAATATGATTCAAGATTGATACGTATCGAGTCCCTTGCATACACCGAACGTAGAATTAACGAATTGACGCGGAGTTTGGAACTGTCGAATAATCGAAGCGATGTTGAGTCCCGCCACGTTTTCCCCCCCTGTCGGAAGGGAGAGATAGAGTACGCGGCACAAAAGTAACCGCCGGAAACAATAAAATATCAAATTTCGCGTTGATTAATGATGATAGAGGCGCTAGTTGTATCACATTGAGTGATTCGTTCGCAGCTAACGCACGCGGGTTACCTAGGGAAAGAATCTTCAACCTCTCGAGGGCAACCATACCGGGTAACGGCGAAAACGTGACTACCCGATCATCCGATAGTTCAAAACTCGGCGCGTTTCCCCGAGCGTCTCGAATCGGGCAACAAAATAGCTTACCGCGAAATAAAGACCCTCCGGTTTTCGTCGAAACAAAACCCTGCGGAACGCGTTACCAGGAACGTTATCAGTCGAATATACGAAATATCCAATCGTTAGATGCGGGTAATTCGATTACGGAACAATTTAACCGTCAGATTGGAGAGCTTACGGGCGGCCTAGTCAAGTTAACAATAACGCGTTTTACACCTGAAGGCGAATTAGTAACGGAAGAAAATCTCCTAACTAAAAAGGAATACCACCAAATGACAAGAAACGAATTACCCTGTTCGGAAAATCTTAACCCTAATTACCGTCACCACCGCGAGGGCCGCCCTACACCACCGAGGAGGGGGGCTTTATCATGGCGAAGTAACGAATCGAGTGATAGCGACGACGGTATGACGCGTTTCGCCGAACGTTGCGACTCACGAATGAGATGCAATTTTCCTTCAACAGATAGATACCGAGAAAGAGCAGCTGACTCCCCCGCGGTGGTATATGAGCGAGGACTCGATCCTATTATGAAAATCGGACGAATAGTTAGCAATTGGAAAATTACTTTTCTTAAAACCGAAAAAGACCCCGAACAATTTCTGCTTATTTTAAAGGATCAGCTGAGCGCGAGTGGCATAAATAAGGATTTATTTGTTCCATGTTTATCAACTATTTTTGAAGGCCCTTATAGAGCTTGGTATTTGCTGAATAAACAACACTGGCAAACATGGAGAGACTTTGCACGGGCTTTTCGTTTCCAATGGGGAGTAAAAAAAGAGGATAGTGTCCTCCTCTTAGAAGTACGCGATTTAAAACTCGAGAAAGGTGAAACCCTAGCTGAATTTGCTTGCCGAGCGCGTCTGATTTTCGAACGAATGCACCACCCTCCGCCTTTTCGTGAGCAATTAAAACAAATTTTAGTAAAGTTTAATCCACGCTTAACCTTTGAGGTTTTGAATCTGCAAATTGATAGCTACGACAAGTTTCTACACTACATAAACAAGCGGAGTTATCTCTATCGTAAGTCACTCAAAGCACAGAAAGAATCACGGGGTAAGTTCGCAAAAAATGAGTTGACGTGTTTGCAGGAAGATACGGAAGATGAGGAGGACTCTCTGATAAGGGGGGACGGAGAGGACAACGAATTGACCGACTTATACGCTATGCAACAGCCAACTGCGCGTACTAGTAAAAAGACAGTCGACTCATCGAATAATTCTAGGACTCTGACGAAACAGCAACTCGAACAGAATCTCACACGGTTCGGCAAAAACAATAAAACTTTGGCAGCTACTCCTATAGACCTATCCAAGACAACTCAGGCGAGGTTCGTCCCGGATCCGAATAAAATGTTTTGTTATAACTGCGGGGGAACGGGGCATACGTTCTTGTACCACCGATAGGCAAATTGTATGCCATATTTGTCGAGCTATAGGCCACGTGAACAAAGACTGCCCAATGTATTCGGGAAACGGCCCTGCCCGGCAGTAATTCGACCTCAAATCGCTGCCACGAAGGGCGAAAACGAGGTGGCTAAATCAGCTAACGAGGACCAAGTCAATATTGAAGAAGTAAAAACCTTAGAGAAAGCGATCGACACAGCTCAGGTACAGAATCAGGGAACTGTTACAGGTAACTCGTTAAAGTTGGAAGTAATGGACGGATTGTTGAGCGATTCGGAAATGTCGGACGATGAATTTGACTTAGCGGGAACAACCGTAGAGGGCGAGCCCATTGAAAGCGCGATACAGTTGACAACATTGACGACAGACGGAAAAACTAACGCCCGCGAAAGTTCCGGAGACCGGGCATCTGAAGCTAAAATTTTGAAAGATTGGAGACCCGCTGGCTTAAGGGGTTAGACCCCTTTACAATTTTCAAAAAATCGAAAATTTTTTTTTTGCTTTAAAAAATAGTTTGAAGCCTCTAAAATAACATGCAAAAGGTCCGAAGTTAAAGTTCGAATTATTTCACGAGATATAGAGTCTACAACGGACTCCTGTACCTGCGCGTCAGCGCGTAACAATAGACCGAGCGCGCCAGCAATAGAATGAGATCGGCAGATGAAAACAGGCTCAGTGCCCTTGAGGTCCCTATGTGCCTAGAGTCCCCTCCACTACTTTCTAACGTATTTTTCGACAGTTTAAATCTCTACAGTCGTTAGTCATACATCGACGACGAAGCACGTGTACGAAATGGATCAGCAAAAAAGAATTAATTGAAAAGGTTCAAGATCTATATTAGGACGTGCTAGCAGACCTAAAAAACGACCAACTCCGCCAAATCGTCATTCCTTTGGTGAAACGAGTTCTTCCGCGAAAAAACTAAAACATTCTGACGAGGAAGTACCGATAAGTGCGACGCATGGATATCGAATAATTAGTTTTGTGGCGATATTTTCGAGTTTGAGCGAAATGTTGAAATGTAAAACATGTAATGGCAATATAAATTTCTCTGAATCGAATATTTGCGGACTTGGATTTAAATTGGTTGTAAATTGTGACAATTGTGAACCGCGGTATATAAATTCGTGCCCGCTTATTAAAAACGCGTATGAAATTAATAGACGGATTGTATTTGTTATGAGACTTCTCGGAATTGGTTATGATGGAGTAAAAAAGTTTTGCGGTCTAATGGACATTTCAAAAATGTTTACCAAAAATGTATATTATGACATTTTAGAAAATATACATATCGCGTCGAAAGCTGTCACCTCTATATTATTTTCTGAAGCTGCTTGTGAAGAAAAACTGTTAACAGCACAAGCAGAAAATACATCTGAACTGGCAGGATTATATGTTTCTGGTGACGGAACATGGAGAAAGCGAGGTTTTTCGTCCTTACAAGGTGTCGTGTCGCTAATTGGTATACATTCTGGCAAAGTTTTAGACATTATCGTAAAATCATTATATTGCAAGGGTTGCGAATATGGAAAAAAAATTGAGAATACACAGGAATTCGAAACGTGGGAGGAATCACATAAGGATACGTGCTCAATTACTCACGAAGGAAACGCGGGAAAAATGGAAGTAGACGGAGCGGTAGAAATGTTCGCAAGATCTGAGGAATTACATGGCGTGAAATATACATCATACATCGGCGACGGTGACTGTAAGACATATAAAGGAATTGTTGAATCTCGACCTTACGGAGATGATGTCTTGATCAATAAAAAAGAATGTGTCGGTCACGTTCAAAAACGAATGGGTGCACGGCTCCGTAAAGTAAAGAAAGACACGAAAGGATTAGGAGGAAAAGGGAAATTAACAGCTAAATTGATAGACGAATTGAGCGTGTATTATGGATTGGCTATCAGGAGACATAAGGATTCAAAAGAAGAAATGAAAACAGCAATATGGGCTACGCTTAAACACAAATGTTCTACCGACAATAATCCGCAGCACGACAACTGTCCTCCTGGGCCAAATAGTTGGTGCACCTGGCAAGTGGCCAAGGCGAACAATAAACTAACAGAATATGTTCATAAACCAGCTCTACATCAAGATGTCATAAAAGCAATCACCCCTATCTATGAAGAACTGAGCAGGGATGATTTGCTAGAGCGTTGTGTGGGTGGTTACACTCAAAATAATAACGAAAGCCTTAACGGATTAATTTGGTCCTTTGCTCCCAAAAAATTATTCAGTGGCTTAAAAACCGTGGAAATAGCTACAAATATTGCCGCCAGCATATTCAATAAAGGCTATGCAAGCATTATTTTAATGATGAACATAATGCACATTACTATCGGTCCGATTACAAATAGCATTTGTGAAACTCTGGACGAGAGACGGATTTCGATCGCCGAGGCGCGAATGTTGCAAATGTCTAAAGAAAGCCGAACTGCGCGCAGACAAGAAAGAATGTCCATTCAGGATTCCCTGTGCGAGAAGAAGAATTTATATTACGAAGCAGGAATGGCAGATTAGCGGTAAGAATAAAAAATTTTACGATATAATTGAAAAAATGTGTTGTAAAACTTTAAACGCGTTTTTCTCGAAACCATGTTTTTCAAAACGGTGTGCAAGGTTTCTCAGAGTGTAATTATCGGATTGACTTGAAATTTGAAACACATTATCTTTATAACAATATCTAAGCATTGACCGACGATTTTTGTAATATCATTGTTAGTTTAAAAAATATTGACAAAATAATTAACAATTTTTTGGCTAAAATTTGTTCCAAATATTCAAGAATTTTTTGCGAGGTTAATTTTCAACATATTTAGAAAAAGTTCGGTCAATGCTTCAGAAATACACTATATTATAAGAAAATATTTTTGTTTTTTGTTTCAGACAAGCCAAAATGGCGGAATTAGGTACACCAGTTGACCGCGCAAAAAAAAACACGTTTTAGTAATAAATTTATAACTCCTATAATTATTAATATTTTTAATTGTAATTTTATATCTTATATGTTTATTGTATACTTAGATCATATGCCAAATAGCAACTTCGTAGTTTTTATAGTTCTCCGTTAATCAACGTTCAAAAAACACCTATTTTTTAAGCCCGTCAAGGGGGTCTAACCCCTTAACGCCACATCTTGTACATTGTTTAGGACAGCGCCGGATCTTTTGTGTAAATAATGGCCTCACGGAACCAGAAAGACTTACGAGAATACCGGTAGAAATCTCAATTTTTGGCGAGAAAATTCGCGGGATTCTGGATAGCGGAAGCAAACGGTCATATCTAAGTCGTCCGGTATACGAACGCGTCAAACGTTTTCAATTTAAGGAGCTTTCCGCGGATTCGACGTCCATGAATGGAGTACGTCTCGGTGACAAATCCATTGTTAAAACGGAAGGGGGTACGTGTTTCGTGATCGACGTGGGCGACATTTACGGACCGCAGTGGTTTAGCATACTTCCGGTTTCGTCGAGCGACGTCATATTGGGTATGGACTTTTGGCTGTCGTTCAGAGTTAAAACAGACCCAGTATCAGAAACGTGGACGTTGGACGATAGTAGATATTTATATCCCATGACACAACGACATGTCACTCTGACGGAATTAAGAACCTTAACGGTAGAGCAAACCGGTAAATTAAAGGATTTCCTAAATGTTGAATTTTCGAAGTTGGATAATGAATCCACCGGAATGACTAACTTGATTAAACATGTTATCGAGCTAAATGATCTTACCCCGCATAGACAGAAACCTTACCGTCGTAGCGAGGCTGTTCGCGAATTTATTAATAAAGAGGTGGATCGGTTGCTCGAGAAAGGTTACGTCGTGTGGAGCAATAGCGATTGGGCTTGTTCACCGGTGGTAGCCCCAAAGGCAAACGGAGGCTTGAGGTTTTGTGTTGATTACCGACCGGTGAACCGACAAACTATAAAACCAGCGTATCCACTCCAACACATGAGGTCTATTTTATCGCAATTACACCAAGCAAAGTTTATTTCGACTCTTGATATGAGCGAGGCCTTCCACCAAATCCCGATGGATGAGGGGAGCCGTAAATACACTGCATTTGTTGTAGAAGGAAAAGGATTACTAGAATGGGTTAAGATGCCATACGGCCTAACCGGTGCCCCTGCTACTTTCCAAGCGCTGATGGACACACTAAAACGACGAATTAAGGAATTGATTTTAAAAAGGGGCCTCCCGAACAATTGGTCCGAGCAAGTGTTCGCATACTTAGACGACTGGGTAGTAGTTAGTCAGGATTTTGACGAACACCTTGCACTTCTGTCATTATTATTCGAGGTCTTACGTGAAGCAAAATTGAAGGTTAACCGCGAAAAAAGTAGTTTTGCTTGTAAAAAAGTTAAGTTCCTCGGCTACATCGTGGATGAATTAGGAATCCGACCAAATCCCGAGAAAATACAACCCATCCTCGATTTCCCGGTACCAAAAGATAGAACTCAATTACGGCAATTTAACGGTCTAGTTAATTGGTATCACCGACATTTACGGAATATCGCTCGTGTACAGGGGCCTCTTAATAAATTAACCAGCCCAAAAATTCCGTGGAAGTGGACTGAGATTGAACAGAACGCCTTCGACGAGACAAAATTGGCGTTGACTAATGCATCAAGGTTATATACTCCGATTCCAGGACAACCATTTATTTTGTATACCGACGCCAGCGATTTTGGGTTGGGCGCGATTCTGGTTCAACGGGATCCTGAGAGTGAAAAAGAGAATCTGCTAGAAGTCTTAAGTCGACCATTAAGAGGCGCGGAATTACATTACACCACCACGGAAAAGGAATGCTTGGCCGTAGTTTGGGCAGTCGAAAAATTACGATGTTATTTAGAAGGTATGCCTTTCAAAGTCGTGACCGACCACCAAGCACTACAATGGTTGTACGGATTGAAGAATCCTGTAGGCCGTCTCGCAAGATGGGCGATTTACTTGTTGCAGCACTCAATGACAATTGAATACAGACGAGGTACGACCAACGAAGCCCCGGATGCACTTTCGCGTATGCACGACCTCGACGTTGACCCACTCGGATGGGAGAAAATTATTAAGGAAACTGCCCAGAATCGAACTCTACTAACGACAATTTGCGACGAAAATTGGTACGAAACAAAACGCGAACTTGTAAGTAAACAACCGGACAGATTTTCAGAATGGAAAATTGAAAACAACGAGTTGTACTATTACCGACCAGATTATGCAAAGCTACTAATCGACGACAAGAACCCGTGGAAAAAAGTAGTTAGACAACACGAAGTCCCAATTATCCTACAGGAAAATCACGAGACTCCGCAAGCAGGGCATTTAGGTAGAGATAGCACTTACGACAGAATTCGCCGGAACTAGTCAATTATTACAGACAATGGTACAGAGTATATAAACAAAGAGGTAAAAGCACTTTTGACAGCAAAAAAGATTAATCATATGACCACCCCCCTAGCACACCCGCAAGCAAACCCCGTCGAACGCGTGAATAGGACGATAAAACCTATGATTGCTGCGTTCATAAAAAACAATCATAATGAGTGGGAAGAAAACTTGTCGAAACTCCAACTCGCGTACAATACGGTACCACATTCGAGTAGTAGAATTTCTCCCTTTTATTTAAATCACGCAAGAGAAGCCGAAATTAACCCAAGGGAGCGCCTCACCTATAAGAGCTCGGGAATTTCAGATCATTTAGTAGATGATTGGGTGCAGAAAATAGGCAGATTTGATGAATTACGTCACCGGGTCGAAGAGCAAATTAAAATACATCGGGATAAACACCTTGCTAAAGCTAATTCAGATAGACCGAAACAAGTTGACTTAGAAATCGGTACAGAAGTCTATTATCCTAATAAAAAATTAAGTAATAAAGCCGAAGGTTATTCTTCGAAACTAGGTCATAAGTACTTAGGCCCGGCAATAATAAAACAACTGGTTGGGCCTATGATCGTCGAATTAGCAGATAAAAATGATAAGCCTATCGGAAAATATTATGTAACCGATCTAAAAATACCTCGTCGAAGCCTACGCAGTCATAAAAAAAAAAAAAAAAAAAAAAAAAAAAAAGAGAGAGAGAGAGAGAGAGAAATTGTACTTATAGGTATTTTGTATATATTTGGTAATGTACGCATCATTGTATTAATAATTCCGTATATATCCTGTAACACACACAAAAAAAATCTCTACTTCTAACACCGATCGCCGGAGTTGAGATTCCTGTGACGAAAGGTCGTCAACCGTGGAGAAACCTCAGCACTTTATGACATATCTGGGGCAGCAAGTTTGAAGACATCGCAAGTTCGAAGGAGAATTAAGGCCTTCGTCGATTTGAAATAACTACCAGAACCTCGACAATGCGGAACATACTAAACGAAATGGATTCCGAGCTGCGTCTTCGCGGGCTGCCGTGCCAGGTCAGGGTCGCGAGCGGGGAATAGTCCGGCGATCGCGACCGCACTCCGATGACGGACCGTGGCGATGAGACGGCTGTCACTCCTCAGCAATGTTCCGAACGAACTGAATGCCTCGCAGCTCACCGCCTCCGGGACCGAAGCGTGGTTGTGGCAAGGTGCGGGATGGCCAACCTTGCTTGGGAACGCTATCAAGCGTGCCGAAATCTCAGTCCGTCGGGCGAGGTCCGTCGAGATCGACCAAGGCGCCGCGGCACGCAAAACTCCTCACTTGTGGCGGAAACCCACTGTGGAAATAGATAAATCTGTTCTAAGGACCTCGGGCACCGGTGGCGTCGAACGCAGGCTTGCGAACAATGTCCGAGTTGTCTGCTGAGTAAAACTAAAACTACCATATGAGCATTTCAAGGATGCCGGAAGTCCCACTTGCAGGGGAAAGGTTGGAGCGATGTGACAAAGGAATGATCCACGGGGACACCATAGCGAACATGGGCGGCGTCGGTCCACCGTGCTCAATTTTGGCGTTATTCGATCTATTGAGTTGTATTGTTAGATTTGGTATTGCGGAATTAACAATTAGGCAAGAGCTAATGAATTATTTCGAGCGTTGAGTCGCGTGAGCTGTTTTTTTTACGTTTGTTAATTGTGGCCTTTGTCCGTCCTATGATTTGCAAGACTATTGAATGGCTAACTAAACTTATTTCTATTGAATGAGGTGGCCATATTTGGGACGGAGATCATGAATCTCTCACGCGTTTTGAGCGCATGGTTCTCTTTTCACGCGGCATCTCTCACTTATGACGTCAGGGTTCGAGGGGGAAGGATGTGACAAAAGAAAAGAAAGAAAGGGAGGAAATAGAAAGTTTCTCTGACGTCATCGCTCGATTTTGCTCCTCGGGGTTCGCCGAGGACTCTATGCTCGATCGTTTTGTCCTGGTGTAGGTGACCCTAAATGTAGAATGGTAGTAATAGTCTAAATGTTGCGCGACGCGCCGAAAATCGACAGGTCGTATCGACATGTATCGACTCCATAGATCGTGGAGCCCCGAAAGAAGTCGAGCCGTGTTGTAAGCACAGGGGAAGGAGACACTTCCCTTCCGTCTGTTGAAGCGGCGAATCGTCGGTGCGCGGGGAGCTGTCTTGAGTTGCGAACGAACAAATTATAATTAAATATAGTGGAGTGGTGCCGGTGGAGACGAACCGTTGTGAGATTGTGATCCGGGGCCATGTAAATTGTGAGTTAAATAAATTCATGTCTCCGTCTACTCTCAGTGGTCTTGCAATCGATTATTATTTGGGTCCTCCAATGGAACCCGTCTTGTGAGTCTCGTCCTTTCCCATCACGTGTGTGGTTATCAGTTCCGTTAACTGATTGGCGCCCAAATTTTATTCGGAATAGATAGACTTTAAATTTAATAAAATTATAATCAGTAAGAACTAGAGCCCTGCCAGCCGAAGGACCCCGGCCGCGGCAGGTGAAGGTTAAATAATACCGTCTCAACTATGACTGTATCAAGGATAATTCTATTTGGGTCATGTTCCGGCTGGCAGTTTCATCATGGTAAGTCCTCATTTATGTTTGCTCTGTTTTTTTCTCTTTCTCCCCCCCCCCCTTTTTGTGTTACGTATGTTTGTTCCGTTCCGTAAAAAATTTCTATACCCGTCCCATGTAGCAAAAACAGGACGGAACCTGGTTACAAAATATATTTCATTCTTACAATTCAGTATTTCAGAGTACTCACATCAATGTTATCAGCAAGATAATTGCACAAATTATGTATGTTATCGCTTCAGTCGCATCAAAATAACGAAATATCGATGAATTAAGCATGTTAACCTGTGACAAATCAGGAGATTTTTGGTGTTGTTTGTTTAGCAACCGAGTGCATTGCCCGGTGCGACGCCCGGTGTGAAGCTGGGAGGTATTGCACGCGCAAGGTGTCACTTGACACCTTTATCGTTTGTGACATTCGTTGTGTGAGTGCATCACATTCACAACATCTCTTCCTTATAAAAAAAGACAACGAGGGGACTGAATTTTTATAGAAATGTTATGCAATTTTTTAGCTCTGTTAAAATAGCGGTCGCTACTTCTACATCTAGTTGCACTTACAATTAGTGTTAGACGTACCCATATGTTTATGGGTACATATAATGTCTTATACATACGTCTCGATGATAATACATTCTCGGATTTTGTTTTATAAAATATAATACAAATCTACGGATTTTGTTTTATAAACACGCTCTTTTAAGAAGCCTCATAAAAATAAGTCAAATACTTGAACTTTGTCAATTCATATCTCGAAAAGTACTTAACCAAAAAAAGTTTATCGATAGTGTTTTGAAAAGGTCTCGAGGTCAGCTACAAGAATATGTAATCAGAAATAGGAGGTTCCATTAAAAAAAATGACGACGATCTCCATATGACCTTAAAAAATTAATTTTTTTTTTAAATAAATTTTATCATTATATAGTCCTTTTTAAACTGTACAACTTTTGTCTGAAACATTTTTCCGTATCTCCCATATTTTTCGAGATATTTTATCAGTCCGATACTTTTTACTCACCCTGTATAGTCGGATAATTTTCTGGCTTAGCGATTTTAGGGGCCAGTGACTGGGTGCGTTGGGTAACTTTCGTAAGGCGTTTCAACATTGATACGCGGTATACTTACGCCGCGTCAGGTTTTTATTTAAGTCGATGCGGAATTGAGCTCAGACTGTTCCGCATTGAATTTTTCGAGATTACGGAAGTTAGCGGAAATTTCCGTGAGCACGGCGGATTCCAAAGACACGTTGCGAACAGTGTTGTTAGACAGGACGTTTTTTCTCGCGCATGCCCGTCAAGTATAGCATCACTGAAGTATGAAAGTCTGATTTATATAGGTCCTTTAGGAGCCTTATTTTGATTTTATATATATACATATTTAAACATTACATAAAATTTTTTTAAAAAGTCAAGATCGTATAAATTAAATAAAATAATAGACAATTATACTATGTACATACTATACACAATTATATATTAAATAATTCATTATAGAATACTATAACATGATATATATAGAAAAATAAAAATGTATTAAGAAATTAAGTAAGGATATAAGGTATTTATAAATAATTGATGTAAACAAAACATTTAGAAACAGTTTATTTATGGCAGAAATTATAAAGAACACCAACATTCGTTGCTAGGATAAGGGAAACTGCCGAAAACCTTACCAGTATTCATAAAGTAAAGGTACAATCTTTTAACACATAAATAATATTTGGCTTAAAAATAAAAATATAATCTTTTAATTTATAAATACTATTTAGCTTAAAAATAACAGTACAAACTTTTAATACTATTAATACTATAAAATTTTTTAATAAAATATATATTTAATAAATACAATGAAATATGTTCAAATACAATAAATGAAATAAAATATGAGCATAACTTATAATTATCACAATATGTATCACATATTAAGAAAGAATATATGTATAATAATATTGCACGGTATTTGAGGCACTTCTGAGGCACTGAGCGTCTGAAACAAATAAACTCAGAAAAAAAATTAGTAATGTTGTATAATTAGAATACATTTAAAAAATTCACAATCTGTTGAAAATAAAATAATGAACATAAATAATAAAAAATAAATTAAATTAAATTAAAACCTTATTAAGCTCAGCAAAAAAAGTATAACTAATACACGTAAAAGAAAAATTTAAAGAAACATTTGTTTATAAAATGAAATGAATAAATGTAAATAAATATAACTAAATACTAATATTAATAATAAAAATCAATGTTTTAAAAAAAATAAAAAATAAATTTAGTTATATGAGAAAATTAATGACTTGAATATAAATTTTGTGCATTATGGAATTCCAAATGTTTTTTATCAGGTTCAAAACTTACGCAATTAATATTTTCAGATTGGAAATATGATCGAACTTTACAAATAGCCGAAATAGTTTCATTAGATAATCGATTACGTTTTTTAACTTTAACATCAGTAACAACAGTGTTGTGAGCGAAACACTCGCAACCAATAAAATTATATTATAAAATAAAGAATATAGAATATTAAAATTATCATATAGCTCGCCGAGGAAGGCTCGCTATCACAAGATGTCAGGTGACATATGCCTCGTGCGCTGCCGGCCGGTCATCGCACTGGTCAACGCACCAGCCACCTTAAGGAATTTAGCGAAGCCAGCTTAGCAACAATCATGCCGGAAATGCATATCTGCATTTTGGCAATTGTTGCTAAGCTCGCGAATATTTCCCGCGCGCCGGATGCGCGCGGGAATGACCATATATGGTCATGCGGAGGGCCCGATGCCCCCACTAATAATCAAATCCGCGACACTATTTAAGCTGCTGCCGAACAGCGGCCCGCGGGATCAGTGATAAGCTATCAAGCCGATACGTACGGCCCGCGCGAGTAAAATACGCACGAGTTCGGGACTTAGCCGCAAGCAAACCTCGAGCGAGCGAAGAGACGACGCGCTAACTCCGAGTCACGCGCCGTATCTAATCAAGTGTAACCCGACGCCGCACCTTCGCCGACCGCCGCTGTTGTAAATTACAAACAGAATAAACCTTTTTATTAAATTCACTTAAAATCAGTGAGTGAGTGATTTGAGGACCCTGCCAACAAAAGCCGCCTTTTTCCGCGAATTCCTACTTCTTGAGCAGCAACGAATTCCTAAAGATCTTTTGTCGCACCGCAAGGTACGGCAAAAATCATTTGTTATACCGCAAGGCGCAACAAAATTTAATAAAAATTATTATTATTACTATTATATATATTGAAACATTTCTTTATGCTGAAGTTATTGAACACAGGATATTTTCTCCAGCTTATATTCAACTTTTCTTTTTTTAACATCAATTCATGTGTTACTTCATCTACTTCAATTATTATAGATCTACCTTATTTCCCTTTCCTTCTAGGCTGACTATCATCTATATTTTTTCTTTTCGGGATTTTCTTAACTATGCTTATACGAGATTTACCAATACTATTCTGTTTCTTGATTGTATCTATTAGTTCATCATCATCCAACTTTATTTCTTCCTCGCTAATATTAACAATTTTTATTTTCGGCTTCTTTTGTAGTGATTCTGTAACATTATAATTGTCACCTAGCTTAGACTACATCTTTTAATTTATTTATTTCTTCTCCGGTCTCACAGCCTAGAATTACTGTTCTTTCTCTTCCTTTTCGTACCTTTGTTATCCCCATTGGCATATTCTTAATATCAACCTTTCCTTTTATTATTTTTTTAGTGGTCTCACTTTCTTACTGAATCTTCGGTTTGATGATTCTTTTTCTTCGTAGTTTCACTGTAACTGCCGCGCACATTTTCCGCTGACGCCTGCATTCCTCTTCGTAAGTCTTCCATTTCTTGTTTACTTTTTGTAAGTCTTCCATTTCTTATTTAATAGCTTTTATTTCCTCTTGCATTGTCTTCTTAATCAGCATTTTTATTTCTCGTTTGCATGCCATTTCATCTTTCATCTGTCTCATAATTCTTACTAGCCAATCAATTTTCGTATCCATTCCCACGTTGACACCTATCGCTCTGCTTCCGCCACTTCCTGTCGATTCTGTAAAACTCAGTCTTTCTCTTCCGCTTCCCGTCTGTATTGGTGTTTTTTTCACACCCATATCTTTTTCACTGTCAACTGTAAACTTCTCATATGGGCCAGGATATGACACATATTCTCGATTTCTATCGTACACTTTATATTTACTTGCACATCCTGAATGAAAAAAAGTTTAACACATGACTTACATGTCACAACCTGACTTTTTATTGCCTTCTTACATGCGGCACATCTATATTCTGCGTATTCATCGTCCATTAGTAGATATCGGCTGACGCCGATCCTATCGATACGGGCTCCCACTTACGCACGTAACTATAATTAAGATACACGTCACTATCAATGTCTACTTGTCGCGATATGTATGACCCGCATGGGAAATACACTGATTTTCCACATAGATCTACACACTCTCGTTTGAGAACTTTGGTCCTATTTGGTCCTTACGTGTATTCTCACAGCCACGACACCCTTTTATAATTTTTCTTCACTTCTTGATCACTTTAAATGCACTGCATTCGCGGAGCGATCTTCGACACGTCCATCCCGCAGCAGAAAGAGGGAGAGAGAGAGAGAGAGAGAGAGAGAGAGAGAGAGAGAGAGAGAGAGAGAGAGAGAGAGAGAGAGAGAGAGAGAGAGAGAGAGAGAGAGAGAGAGATCATCTAGTCCAAAAACTATCTAGCATTTTACGTATCAGTTGTCATCTTGACAGGTGAAAAATCTTAACCTTCTCCAGGGAAGGTTCCGGTATAATGGCTGGTGGACAAGCCATGAGAAAATGACTGAATGTTAAGGCATTGAGATCATTAGGGTCTTCTGTGAGTGGACTTAGAGGTCTTGAATTCAACACTGCTTCTATTATGCATTAGTAAAATAATCATTTCTTTGTATGTAAGAAAACTATCTCCTACTATAACTTGGTAAAGATGATACTTCATTTTTAACTTCTGCCTCCCATTTTCCTCCAAAATGAGGAGCAACTGGTGGGTTTAACCTTTGAGTTCTGTCATTAGTTAATAATATCATTAATTTTTTTGATTTTTTAGTTACCAAAGCAAGAAGTTTTTGTAATCCAATATTAGCTTTTTTAAAGTTAGTGCCACAATTACGTGTTAATGTTGAACAGATGCCTCGTCTTGCTATAAATCTTTTGAAAGCAGCGATAAAAGCGTTTGTAGTGCAATCTGTACCAAGTTCTAGATGAACTGCAGAGGTAGATAAACAGACCAAAAGAACAATTTACGCTTTATAAGATTTAGCATTCTTTCCTTTCCAAGTCTTTAGGATGAAAAGTCTAGCATAATCTAAAACGGAATGTGTAAATGGACGAGTAGATCTACTGTGCCTCTTATTAAGAAACACGGTATTTGGAGATCACTGCCGTAACTCCTCGGGATCAGGTTCCCGATAGAGATAAGCCGATAGTGGTTTTAACACAATATATATTCTTTTAACTTAGTTACAAGACTTGATTAGTCACAAAACCCGTTATGGGGTACATCATACAGCGACGAGCGATATACGTTCATCGCTGTATGATGTACAAGTAAGTCGTTATCTTTACATCGGTGTTCATATACACCAATTTTTGGTGTATAACGGGGGAGGATACTTCCGCGGTCACTGGCCTTCGGTCAGAGCACTTGCTTAGCCAGCAATTGCTGGCTACGCAGATTCCATCCCAAAATCAGGAGATTTTGGGTGTTGTTTATTAAGCAACCGGGTGCATTGCCCGGTGCGACGCCTGATATGTAGGCCGGGCGATGTTGCACGCGCGAGGTGTCACTTGACACCTTTATCGCTTGCGACATTCTTGGTGTGAGTGCATCACACTCACAACAGATGTAACTCTCTCTATCAGAAGTTATTTCATTAATTGTTGGGCTCTCTTCTGTTTGTATCGAGAGGATCGTACACACTTAAGAATAAAGCCTCGAATTGAAGATCTAACTCCTATAATCCAATAGTTGTTTCTTATATGTTTACGATAGAGTTAGCTGTACCTAAATGCAAGGTTCGAATATCAGTCATGATCAATAAATTCAAAGGTGAATCTTTCGGTAGGATTATTAGATGTTGTGCGGAAAGAGGAAGAAGAAAATGCTGTAATCGACCTCCGAGTCGAAGGAGTCCAGTAGAATTGATAAAAGGTGTGAGTCATAAAAGAGGATTTGACTTTGGTAATGGCACTCCTTTAAAAAGAATATTAATCTTTTCATGAAAATATAATTGTTAAACTACTTTAATCCAAAAGAATTTTGCATCTTCTAAATCTTTGATGGTAAGTATATGAGATAGAAGTGAGTTTGGAACTCTTAAAACGAGAAATAGTTCGTTTACACAGTGCTGTAATCCGTAAAAGCTTACTTAGATTGGAATGTTTATATAAAAGATCTTATAGTTTGAATGATTTTACAGCAGCATTTACTTTGGTAGGCCGTTTTTCAAGATATTTGCTTTGAGATAGATTTACACTGGAAGAAGATTGTGATAACCGTTAATCCGTTAATGGCCACGATGTGGTCCGTTTCACCAAATAGAAAAATTTAAAAGTTGAGTAGGAGTTAATCCTCTTGTAGCTAAATCAGCTGGGTTTTCCTTTTTTTGGAATAAATCTTCATATTGCTTATCATAAAACTTCTTGTATAAAAAGGACTTGGTTGTAAATAAACTTTTTCCACCGAGAAAGATAATTAGTTAACCATGTAAACATAATAGAAGAATCAGTCCAAAGTATAATAGGTATATTCTTGAAATCCAGTACATTCAATACTTGAGATACTAACTTCGTTAAAAGAAATTCTTCAAATAATTCTAAACGAGAAATTGTGGGTCCTTTCAATGGAGCCACCTTAGTTTTTGATGATAATAATTTTGAATCAACTTTTTCTTTACTATTTCTTGTTCGAATATAAATAATTTGCCGCAATAGCTTGTTGAGAAGCATCACAAAATCCGTGAATTTCAATTTGATCATTAGATTTGTAACCGATTTATCTGAAAAAAGTGATCTTCGGCATATTCTGCAAATTATTTACAAAACTGATCCATTTGTGATAAATAACACAAGAACACAAAACTTTTTTCTTAATTTGCAGGAACAGAGCAGGTATTCTATATAGACTTCGACGTGCTGAATTGGAATCTATTGCCCGTTTTGTTCCTATATGTCAGATTTTTTTATAAATCTTACAAATATTTGATTTGTACATTAACCCATTAATACCTATGGCTAAATTAACGGGAGGATTGAACAAGTAACTATTGGAAGCTTCACTTTAGGACAAAAGAACATTTTAGACGTAAAAAAATTTTTTTACACTTGTTTATAATAATATATTTAAACAAACTACGAAAATCTACTTTTTGAGAAAAATCAATAACGTTATTCGATTGTACGGAAAAAATTACATAAAAATCATGTATTACGTTGTCAAAAATGCTTTTTATTTTGCTGTAGTAATGTTATAAACAATTTATCTCTGTACCCGTTACTATCCATGCCTAGATCAGCGGGGGGATCGGAAAAGTAACCATTAGAAGTTTTACTTTAGGTCAAAAAAACATTTTAGGTGTAAAAACAATTTTTTAAATTTGTTTATAACAAAATTTGTTTAAACACATTACAAAAATTTACTTTTTGAGAAAAACCGATAGCGCAACTCAATTGTACAAAAAAATTACATAAAAATCATGTATTACATTGCCAAAAATGTTTACGCCGACATGAGGCCATTACCCTCTTCCCCGCGCAACTCCCTCTGTTCGCTCCTCCACTCCGCGCGTCACCACTTCGCCAATATACAAACCGGTGGACACGATTGTCCTCCAACTTAGTCCCGACCGACGTACTGAGACCTTCACATCTTCCTTGTGTAGTGAACCAGGCCTCCAAGAGCGTGCACTGAATGCCGATCCTAACCTGTGATCCTACCCGAACGTGTAGTAAGTGTTTCTCCGTCCGCGCACTGAGCGGCAACACACCGACCCGGCTTTCGATTCCCCACCCGGCCCGCGCACTGAGTAGGCCACTCCGCCCGGTCCCCGGCCTCCTCGTAATAAAAGGAAGTCGGGGACAATCGGACTCATCGCCGAGAACAAGAACCGCGGCAACAGCTGACGCCGCGCCGAGTACCGAGCGTTACCGCGCACGCGCTGCCGTCGGGCCGTAGGGCCGCCACGCATGGCACACACCATCGCCGCCAACTAGCGAACATCGTCCGCGCATGACCGAGCGTCGCCAGAGAATCCCAGCGCCGTACAGCGTCCATCAAGCGCCGTCAGCGAATTCGAGTGCAGACACACACCGCGCACCAGCGCGACAGCGGCACACGCCGCCAGAGATACCGAGCACACTACCTCGCAGCCAGAGGATTTCTTGTATATTCTAGCGTAGGGAACCTGTATATATTAATTTAGGATTACGCATTTTGTCTTAAATAAACTTTGTATTAGATCGAACTCGACGTCTCCTTATTCAATCAAGTCCGCCGCCGAATCCTGAATTTCCGCGGCTATCCGCCAGCAAATCAAAATTCACGGTTACAAATGGCGCCTGAACAGGGACTTGATTAAATAAAGGCGTATAAACTCCGCGAAGATGAAGCCGGTCGCGAGCGATGAAGCGAGAACAAAGTAAACACCGATGGGGACCAATTCACCAAATACGAGACAGCCGTAGGGGAGACAGCAGGCGAGGACAGCAGCGCGGACGAACTAGAGACTGTCCTAGGAGAAACACCCCAACTACGATAACACGCCCTGTCAGATACGGCAGCCCTCTTCGGCACCGTCCGCAAATGGAGCTGCCAATTCGACGGCAAGGATGGAGTCGCGTTCTTGGAGCGTCTCGAGGACCTCCGCATCAGCTACGGGCTGACGCACGCTACAACGGTGCCTTTCGCTGTTTTTTAGGGAACCGGCGCTGCTCTGGTACAGGAATAACCGCGATGACTGGCAGACATGGGGCGACTTCGAGGAATATTTTCGGCAATACTTTGTACCATACAGAACCTGTTTCGAAATAGAAACCAAGAGATCGCCCGTAGAATCCAAGGACCGAACGACCAAGAACCGCCCGCGAATACACCACCGCACTGCAGACCCTAATACGCCGCCACGACAAAATACCTGCGGAGGACGAACAAATTTACTGTAACTTAAGATATACCATCTGTATGTCCGAAGGAACTTCTTTGATCTCCCGGGGCTGCTATAGCTCGCGGACAACTATGAGTGCGCCCGGAGCTATAAACAAAGCTATCAACCCCCTAAGGAAAGAGTAAGGACAAAACAAAAAGCACTGCCGCCGTTGTCACCCCCGCCTACGACTTCCGCAACTACTGCTGGGGCTGTGGTCAACGCGGACACATGCGTCGCTTTTGTAAAAAAAACGCTGAAACTTTTTTGCTCCCAGTGTGGAAAAGAGGGCGTCCTGACAAGGAACTGCCATGGAACACTGAGAAACGCCGCACGGGCCGAGGAAACAAAGGAGGTACCACGGCCGACGATGGCCACGGAAGAAGAAAAAACCACCTGAAATCATGTCTTCCGAGCGTAGATCCCCGCCATAACCCGAATGACCCACGACCACGGGGGACGATCAACCTGGCAGGACACCCTTACACCGCACTTCTGGACTGCGGAGTCGTCCTATCCTACATCTCCGAAAGCACGGCAGATAGAATCCGACCGTATGGTCGCAGCCGATCGATAACCGCATTCCTAGCCGACGGGAGAATGAACGAGATCACTGAGGAAATCAACGTGCCGATTCACATGGGACAGTACAGAAGCCGACAAACGTTCCACGTACTGCCGGGGATGGCACTGGACGTGATAGTCGGTATAATTCTCTTGCGCAAGGCAGGCTTCCATTGGTCGATACTAGAAGTAGCAAGCATACAGCCTCACACGAAGAAAGCCACAACGACCGGACTGTCACCATGCCCGAAGGATCAGCAACAGAAGTTACAAGACCTACTAAACAAATACCTTCCGAAATTTGAACAATGTTAAGGTACAACCACGCTGACGGAACATCGAATCCGCCTAAAACCAGGACAAAAACCGATCCGGCAAAGATACCGCATTCACAATCCGACAATGTAAAAAATTATCGACAAAGAGATCGACAACATGATGACGGCCGCTATAAATTCTGCATAGACTTCCGAAAGGTAAACGAGGTGACCGAAAGAGACGCCTACCCACCGATACAACACATTGGATCAATTGCGAGAGGCAAGATACCTCTCCACGATCGACGTCAAAAACGGGTATTGGCAGAACCCCTCCATACCGACAGCCGACCAAAGACGGCCTTTGCCATCCCCGGGAGGAGCCAGTACCAGTTCAAGATAATGCTTTTCGGATTACACGCCGCACCCGCTACCTTCCAACGGCTACTGGATCATCTACCCGGTCCAGTATGGAACCAAGAGCGTTTGCATACCTTATGACATAGTAATCTTAGGACGAACGTTCGAAGAGCACCTGAGAAACCTACGGGAGGTACTACAACGACTGTTGGACGCCAATCTGAAGATCAACCCAGACAAATGCCAGTTTGCGAGGACCAGTTTCCGATACTTGGGACGCATAATCGACTGGAGGGGCCTAAGAACCGCCCCCGAAAAGGTCAAGGCAATTTTAGACATCTCACCACCCACGGGATTGCCTGCCCTTCGCCGCTTTTTCAGAATGGCTTCATGGTACCGCCGCTTCATCTCCGTCGTCGTGGCGATTGCTGATTGAACAACCTGCTCAGAAAGGGAAACCGCTGGAGTGGAGGCCGCAACAGGAGAACGCATTCAGAAGGAGCACCTCGTACTGCCGGTCTTGCATTGCCGCAACACTTCGCAACCACGTTTGTGCTCCAAACGAGTACGCCAGCGACGTGGGACTAGGCGCGGTACTCACACAAAAGATAGACGGATAGGAACGGGTAGTTGTATACGCTAGCCGAACGTTGCGCCCAGCGGAACGATACTACTCCGCCATGGCAAAAGAGTGCTTAGCTGTCGTGTGGGGGATACAAAAGATGCGGCCATATCTCGAGGGATACCGTTTCCGCGTAGTCACGGACCACTTCTCTCTGTGCTGGCTACGAACACTGGACAACTCGACCGGACGCCTATCCCGATGGTCAGTCGCTCTCCAACAGCATGACTTCACAGTAGATTACCGGAAGGGCGCGCTGAACCACGTACCGGATCTGCTGTCACGCCAACCTATACCGGCACGAGTATCCACGAGACTCCATCAACGAAGACACGGACTACTCCACGTGGGAGTGCCACGATGCCACCGTTGGACACTTGGGTATCGCAAAAACCGTCGCCCGATTCGCGCAACGATATTACCGGCTAGGCATGTTCCGGCAGGCCACCAATTACGTCCGCCGATACCGAAACTGCCAGATGTACAAGCCGCAGCAACCACCGACAGCAGGGCTGGTGCACCACTCCATGGTAGACGCACCCGGCACCATCTTCTCGATCGATTTGATTGGTCTGCTACCCCGATCTTCCAATGAGCATGCGTGAATTCTGGTGGCCCAAGACGTCTTCACCAAGTGGCTATCGTCTCCGCTGTCACACAAACCGTCGAAAAGGAGATCATAATGCGACATGGCTGCCCGAAACGTATTATCACCAATAATAGTTGACAATTCGAGAGCCGCGAGTTCCGAGAACTGCTAGAGCATGCGGGGATCAAATACCGCAAGACACCGCTTTACACGCCGCAGTGCAACTCAGTGGAGCGCGTCAATAGAACTCAAAGATAATAATCTCGCGATTCATGGGAGCCAATCACCGCTGATGGGATCAATATCTATAGCTCGTGTTCGCAGCCAATACAACCGTACACGAAAGTACCATATAGACGCCTGCCATATGGACGGGAGCTAATACCACCCGGGACGCTGCGTAGCCAACATGAAGAAAGCTCAAGGGAAACGACTAGACCAGCCGGCAAGCCTGCCAACCGACTGCGCCAAATTCGAAAACTGCAAGACAACTACGAAATCGCCATCCGACGCCAAAACGAAACGACGGCCAGAGCCGATAATATAATCTACGACGCCGGGAATGGAAACCCGCGATCGGCGAACACGATGCGGCGAGAACACTCCTTGTCGAGGGCCTCGGAGAACTTTGCCAGGAAGCTAGCGCCCCGATACGCGGGCCCATACATCGTGGATAAATACGTCCCGCCTGTCATCGTAAAACTCCGCGACCAAAACAAGATCCTTGAGACCGCGCACGTTAAAGATTTGAAAGGAGCGCCCGGACGCCGAACCTAAACAAACCGAAGGATATATAAGCCGAGATGATTCACGCCGAGTAAAAAGAGCGATCGACATGGTACGGCAAAAGAGCACTCTCCGTGAGCGACTGGCATGCGCCATAACCGGACCATCGAGGATGCCGATTAGCACGCGACTCTTTGAGGCGTTCCCATGGTTAACCGCCGGACCCCGGAATCCACCGCCAGTTACCGCACAAGGGGAGTCAACCCCGACGGGACAGCCACCGCGGCGACCATCCGCACCCGGACCACGCAATCCCGCAGGAGCGCCTGTATCAGGAGACCCCGCCAACCCCCAAGCCCCGGCAACACTGACAGAGCTACGCTGCTCCGGATGTACGGGTCGATCTTGTCCGACCTGGACGACGAGGCCACCACCAGACCGACAATTCCGCCGTCGATGCTCGACCTCACGCGCGCCGCGAGGATCGGCCCGACGACCGCACCATCCGCGCCGCTGTTGACGCTGCCATCGACACCGGCACCGTCACCCGCGCCGCCATCTGCGCGGCCACCGACATCGCCCTCGGCACCAGGTACTTCACCACACCCTCACCGACACCAACGCCTGCACCGCCGCAATCGCCAGCCTCACCGCCCGCTCCAGCACTACCAGCCGCAGGGACCGCCGCTGGATACTCCACCCTGCCGGAAGAAGTGTTCCGAGCTATCCCAAGGGACCATATCCGTTCGGCACAAAGATACCGCCATCATGCGCTGAGGTGCAAAATTACTGTAAGACGCCGCACAGACGGCTTCTGAGTGGTAAATAAAAAGCGTAGTATCCGATACATAGTCGGGGTCTGCCGAGGGGGAGGTGTAACGAGCCGCACCGACCGTTACTGGTATACACCGACACGGGGCCGTTACCCCTTTCCTCACGCAACTCCCTCTCTTTGCTTTTCCACTCCGTGCGCCTCCACTTCGCCAGTATACGCGGCGGACAGGATCACCCTCCAACTTAGTGCTGACCGACAGTCACATCCTTCTGGTGTAGCAAACCAGGCCTCCAAGAGCGTGCATTGAAAGCTGATCCTAACCTATGATCCTATCCGAACGCGTAGTGAGCGTTTCCCTGTCCGTGTACTGAGCGGCAACACCCCGACTCGGCTTCCGATTCACCACCCGATCCGCGCACTGAGTAGGTCACTCCGCTCGGTGGCCGACCTCCTTGTAATGAGAGGAAGCCGGGGACAACAACCGCGTGAACAGCTGACCGAGAAAAGCTGACGCCGCGCCGAGTACCGAGTGTTACCGCGCATACGCCGCCGCCGGGCCGCGGGGCCGTCATACATGGCACATACCGTCGCCGCCAACTATCAAACACCGTCCACGCCTACCGCGCATGACCGAGCGTCGCCAGCAAATCTACATACCGCACGGCACCCACCAAGCGCCGCCAGCAAGTCCGTGCACCGTACAGCGTCTATCAAGCGCCGTCAGCGAATCCGAGCGCAGGCAAACACACCGCGCACCAGCGGGACAGCGGTACACGCCGCCAGCAGTACGGAGCATACTATCTCGCAGAGGATTTCTTGTGATATTCTAGCGTAGGAAACCTGTATATATTAGTTTAGAATCACGCTTTTTGCCTTAAATAAACCTTGTATTAGAACAAAGTCTCCTTATTCAATCAAGTCCGCCGCCGAACTCTGAATTCCCGCGGCTATCCGCCAGCAAGTCAAAATTCACGGTTACACTACAAGAAAATAAAAAACATTTTTGGCAATGTAATACATGATTTCCATGTAATTTTTCCCGTACAAGCGAATGATGTAATTCGTTTTTCTCGGAAAGTCGATTTTCGTAAGTTGTTTAAATAAATTGTGTTATAAACAAATGTAAAAAAAAAATTTTTTCGTCTAAAATGTTCTTTTGTCTTAAATTAAAACTTCTAATAGTTATTTTTCCATTTTTTCCGTTGGTTTAGTCATAGGTATTAATCTGTTAATGTACAAATTGGATATTTTTATGACTTGCAAATAAACCTAACGTCTAGGAGCAAAACGGGTAGCAGATTCGAGTTTAACACGTCGAAATCTATATAGAACACCTGCTCTTTAAGAGAAAAAAATTTTGTGTCCTGTGTAATCCATTGAGATAAATAGTTGTATGAAGGTGGCAGGACTAAATCAACAAAATTGAAAGTGACCTAATGGAACATTTAGTACTTTTTTTGTACCACCAAGATTAATTTTGTATCCTTTAAGAAAAACTCGTGGCGCTGCTAGCTTAATATAAAGTTAGAGACTACAAAAAATAATTTAAAAGATTTAAATAAAGTGGATATAATTAGTACTCAATATGTACTAATTTGTACTATTCAAAATAAAATATAAATATTAAAACATTCTTATCATCATACAAACAATTATAAAAGGCTCGTTAGTGCTAAGCAAAAATAATACAATAAACAGGTCTTGGCTCGATATATTGACCTATTGTATTATTTCTATCATCTCCTTTAAACAATCTCTATTTCAATTAATTTTTAAAGTAACATCTTTTTGCTCCGATTTTTAAAGGCAAGTAACCACGGAAGTACCTTCCCCGGTCATACGCCTAAAATTCGGTATATAAACACCGAGGTAAAGACAACGAGCGGGCTTACTTGCGTGCCATAGCGACGAACGTATGTCGCTCGTCCTTTTATACGGGTATAATAATTCAGTGTAACTTAATAGATTCAGTGTAATCAAGATAAGAAATATATATACTGTTATTCGACAATCGGTTACAATCTCTCAAGGAACCTGATCTAAGGAGTATCGACAGACGATCCCAACTACCTGTGTCCCTTTATCTAATAAGGGCCACAACAGGACTTCAGAGTTATCAGAGAATTCTAAGCATCTGATACTCCTGCCTCGCCATTTAAAGTTAACGGAGCTCATCATAGAGCACAAACATAGAAGAAATCTACATGTCGGAATTGAAGCAACGCTCGCTGCAGTGAGATCGTCATACTGGCCGATCAGGGCGCGCAGCGTGGTTAAAAAATTACTGCGTCAATGCATCGTACGCTTCAAATCCAAGCCAAGAATATTGGAGCGATTGGGAAGATCCACCTTACCGAATGAAGCCTGCAAGACCGTTTAGCAGTACTGGAGTGGACTTCTGCAGTCCCATATATGTACGAGACACTAAGCGCAGAAACAGTAAGTAGCTTAAGACCTGGATTTAAAGAATTAAATCAAAAAATCGAATTAAATTTATAGTACTATTGTGTATTTATCGTGTATTAATTTGTATCATTAAAAATAGTTTTATACTCCTTGTTTTAAAAAAAAAACTCGTGGTCCTGCTAATTTAATACGAAGCTGCCAGAATAAAGATTCTTGAAAAATGGAAAATAAAAACAGATTCAATTAGTACTGAATAGGTACTAATTTGTACTCATCATATACTATTTTGTACCATTAAAAATAATTTTCTACCCTTTTTGTACCCTTTTTATACCCCTTGTATCTCTTGGTGAACTTGATTTCTAGAGTGAAAAAATTGAGAAAAACTCATAGGCTTTCTAACTTAATGAAAAGTAATATTTAATATTAATATTTAATATTTATTGTAAATTAGTACATACTATAAATTAGTAAAGCTGGTGTTATTAAAGATGCGTTTTTAATACAATTTTCTTTCTTTTCTATGTTATTATATTCTACCCAGGTCTTAAGCTACTTACTGTTTCTGCGCTTAGTGTCTCGTACATATATGGGACTGCAGAAGTCCACTCCAGTACTGCTAAACGGTCTTGCAGGCTTCATTCGGTAAGGTGGATCTTCCCAATCGCTCCAATATTCTTGGCTTGGATTTGAAGCGTACGATGCATTGACGCAGTAATTTTTTAACCACGCTGCGCGCCCTGATCGGCCAGTATGACGATCTCACTGCAGCGAGCGTTGCTTCAATTCCGACATGTAGATTTCTTCTATGTTTGTGCTCTATGATGAGCTCCGTTAACTTTAAATGGCGAGGCAGGAGTATCAGATGCTTAGAATTCTCTGATAACTCTGAAGTCCTGTTGTGGCCCTTATTAGATAAAGGGACACAGGTAGTTGGGATCGTCTGTCGATACTCCTTAGGTCAGGTTCCTTGAGAGATTGTAACCGATTGTCGAATAACAGTATATATATTTCTTATCTTGATTACACTGAATCTATTAAGTTACACTGAATTATTATACCCGTATAAAAGGACGAGCGACATACGTTCGTCGCTATGGCACGCAAGTAAGCCCGCTCGTTGTCTTTACCTCGGTGTTTATATACCGAATTTTAGGCGTATGACCGGGGAAGGTACTTCCGTGGTTACTGGCCTTTGGTCAGCGTACTTGCTTAGCCAGCAATGCGGATTCCACCCCAAAATCAGGAGATTTTGGGTGTTATTTCTTAAGCAACTGGGTGCATTGCCCGGTGCGACGCCCGGTTTGTAGGCCGCGCGATGTCCGTGCGCGAGGTATCATTTGACACCTTTTATCGCTTGCGACATTTCTTGTGTGAGTGCATCACACTCACAACATCCCTCCCCTTTATTAAGAAGACAGCGAGGGGCTGAGTTCTTATGTTACGCAATAATGTTTTCGCGTTGTAAATGTCGGTTATTAATAGTCGTTATTAATTCTAATTACAATTATATGGCGGATAGTCTTTTAGTACATACATCTCTCAGTTTGCTGGGTCGATCGCACGGCAGTTTTCAAATGTCTCGTAGCTGACGTTGATGTCCATGGCCTCTTGGATGTTTTCTTCTTCTTCGAGGAACACGGCCAGGCACCTTCGGCAGTTTCTCGCTGATCGGACGTTCATTAGGATGGTGTCGCACAGAAAACACTGGGTGATTGTTGCCCACGACTCATCGGTCACCAGCTGTGTGCGGTATCCGTGGGAGGTTGGTTCTCGTACCTCGCACCGGGCTCTGTGTGGCCGGTAGCATCTACGGCACCATCACCTCCAAGCGAATTCGGTTTCCACGAGGCATCGCTCGGTCGGTTGTAGGTAGATGCTCTTCAGGAACCGCTCGTAGCGAATGGAGTGGTCGATTGGGCGCATCCCATCGATTGGCTGATCATGTTTGATTTCCGTTGGGAGCTTCATTTTGTTGGTTGGGTAGGCTAGACGTGCTTGTACGTTTTAGAACCGCGACTTGGCTCGTGTTGGCTTACAAGTTTTCTTGTCACATGGCTCTGCCGTGATTTTTATAATTTTCCCAAAAACGTAACGAGGTAGTAATCCATTATCAGACCATATATATGGTCAAAGCTAAGTCGGCTGTGCACCTTTGGTGCACGTGCCGTAATTTACCAGTGTCCGGCATTCCGCTGTAACGTGATCGTGTGGCACGTTTTGCTAACTCAAAACGTATGCACGTGCTGGCTAATGCCACGCGCCCCTCCCCCGTAGAGAACAAATTATTGCATTTTTTAATTTTATTCTTACTATTGTTATTAAATATATATATATATATATTATATTAGAAGCGTGTACTACCGCTTCGCATCATATATTCTGCGTCTAGATCTAGCGTGATTCGCTTTTCGGATTATTACGCATTTTCTTTTGGATTACAATAATCCCTATTATTAACGCTACTATAACTATTACAATTATCGTTCCGCTTGTTGCCATTGGAAAAATAAAGTGTGGCGATTGAAAGATCGAGTTTGGATTTTTATCAAGATCTTTATACATTTTATCTATTTTATTCTTATAGTTTTTTAATTCTGACTGGTTTTCTATAACCTCTTTTAATTTTATCTCTCTCATTATGTCTGTGTCGTTTGCTGAGTCAGACTTGTGTAGTAACGAGATATTATATTGCAGTAGATATGCTTCTACTCTCGTTTCGTATGATGTTTTGAGTGACTTTATTATAGCGTTTTCCGTCGCTATTTTACAGTTATTTTTTAACGTAATTCTACCTGTTCTTTGAATTGTTTCCTTTATTTGTCTGTGGTCTTTACAATGTAAAGTAATTATTTGGCTTCTCGGTGTCGAGTATGGCCACGAGTGCGAACTTAATGCTATCTAATGCTAGTATTTGACGTAGTATTTTTTACTCTACAATCTTTATAATTTTCTTTGGTTTCCGCGTACATTTTGACTTTGCGGATGGAGTCTGAATTTATTCTATATACTGGATGATTTTGGGTACATAAGTATGTACTCACGATTTACTTTTACACATTTTTGTAAGTCGTTACTCGCTAATATTATGTACATACGCTGTAACGTGTCTATCGCTATGATAGGGTGGTTAATTTCGATAAAAGAAAAACTGTTATTATGAGTTGGGATAGGTAGAGGGATTACATTCAATACTTCATATTTTGGCATTGCTATGAGTGGGAATTTCAAGATGGTGTATATATGTGAATGGTCGCAATACGCGCCTATTTCCGCGAATCTTTCTATTGTCGACCATTCTTCTTTTCCTATTCTAAATGGGAAGTATAGCCCTTCAGGCAATTGCGAGCTTGCTTCTTTAAGAGATTCTATTATTTTGTTAACGGATGTTGGGCGAGGATGCAACATTCCCTTTTTAACGTTCGCTACGTATTCTAATACATCTTCTGCGTCTCGCGTTACGTCCGTTAGTACTGCGTTAATTATTATAAAATGTTCGTGCAAGTTACTTTGTTTTTCGTCTTCGATTAGTTTTGTTCGGAGTTTGTCGGTCGCGTCTGCAAGAGTATTCTCGTTCTGTCGAATTGTTCTTTCGTTATTGTCAATATGAGCTATTATAGCTTTCATTATTTTAAGTTGATTTTTTGTTGCATATTTATTTAATTCCTGTGCGTCATGTAATATCGTCAATTGTTCGTTAATGAGTTTTTTGTCGTTTGCATCCATAGTGCCGAACAATGACTTTGCGACAGAGCCTATCCCATCGATCAGTCCTCTTTTTTGTGCTGTTTGTTTTTTATACGTTGCGTTTATGCGTTTTATGGCATACCGGCTGTTTCGGCAATCTTTACCGTGGTGTCCCAGTTTTCCACATTTCCGGCACTGTAGTTTGCTTTTGTAATTTTCTCCGCCGAGCGTATTATATTTCGGCTTAGGTCGGTTAGCGGCCGTTCCTTTTATTCTCTCTTCCACGCTTGCGGCAGCTATTGCTTCTTGCAGCGTAGCATATCCGCGCGATCTGACGACTGCTTTCGTGTCATCGCTAAGTCCTATTTAATAATTTTCGAGCGCCTGCTGCTGTAAAATATCTAATATTGCGCGTTTATTTTTGATCGTATAATGTTGTCGACCCTCTATCATGGACTCATACAAGTCCACCGTTAATTTGTCGGCTCGGAGTCCATATGTTCGCGCATTTTCTCCCGCTTTTTATTTAAGCATATTAAATTCAATTTAATGCGTGATTCTTTTCTTACTGGCGTGACACACTTTTAGCTCTTGCCTTAATTGCTCAAAATCGCGAATTCTTCGCGTCTGAAAGTCTAGCATAGCACGGCCTTTTAATTTTGTACATAATATGGCTCCTAATAGAGTCACTTCGTCGGCCGGATCGACATTTTCTACCGCGTACGTCATCGCACTTAGAAATTCTTATAGTTTGCTCGCATTTCCGTCGAATTCTGGAATCATGCAACGCGTTTCTTTTAGCGGTAGAGACCCGCGGCCTCTCCGATGTCGAACGTCATCGTCGTGGTCTACGAAGGTTGTTTCTCTTCTGTTGGGTCGCGATGGTCGACAGTAGTAAATGCGCTGTGTGTATAGTTGCGTTTTTCGCAGGGCGTCTATGTCCGTTTGTGATCGGCGTATTTCTTGGATTACTGCGCGCAGTGTGTTTCGGACTTCGTCGTCCCTTCCTCGCGCTACGTTGGGCTGTGGTGTCCTGGCGGATTTTCGCGGATTTCTCTCTGTATTTCTTGAATTTCTCGCTCCGCGTCGACTATGAATTGTTGAGCTTCCGATTGCTGAGCTCCTGATGCTTGTGCTTGTTCGTTGGTACTCATGATGTATCGTTCGAGGATTCCTTCAGGATTAAATATATCCGAATCGTACAAGGTCAGTGAAAATTCACCTCGTGAGGATACACGGCTCGGAGTTTGCCTAATGTACGGTCTCGTCCGTTTGATCTCGCGGTTTTGTCGCGTCACGTTGTTAAATAGACTCGAATCGAGACTCGCGAAGGAAAATTCTCGCTCGCGTATTACGTGCTCGAGTAGCTCGTTATTGCCTTCGGGGGGATATTCTAAAGCCCTACGAATGTTATCTCGAACCTCGCAAAGGGCTTGGGCTGCTCGCCATGCAAGATCTAATTTCAAATAATGCATGGATCACGCCGCCGCTTCGCTGAATAGCCATGATTCGTTTCGTATCGGCGAATTTCTATCGTCTGACATTCGCTTTTGTTAATTATTCGTTAATGTTATTTTTCGATAACAAGGTTATCGGGGGCCTGCATATTTCGGGTTTTCGGACGCGCTCGCTTACAATGTATTTTGCATTACAAAAAGTGTTTTTTGGACTTACAGTATCGCAGTATATCGCTGCATTCTGCTGTCCGTCGTTTCACCGCTTGGACTGATGAGGCACAATGCGGTAGGTCGGTTTCTTTTCCGATTACGCCGCTATCGTCGTTGCGCTGTCCGATGGCGGAGCTCTGGCTCGATGGCTGTCTTCTTTGCTGGATCTCGGTTCCGCAGATCAGCTGATCGACTCGGCTGCGTTGTGCAGGATCTTCGGCGAGTTTCGCTCTGATCGCTTCCGCTTTTTTTTTCTTGGCTGTTCTCTTCTTAGCTCTGAATCCGTTAGGGAGTATTTTTATATTTCCTTCTAGGCTTTTCGACAGTGGATCCCACCGCTGCCACCAGATTTGTTGTGTCCCTTATTTCAGAGACAGTATAGTTGGGATGGCTGTCGTTACTCCTCGGGTCAGGTTCCGTAAGCGATTAAGCCGTTTACAAAATAACACTATATATTTACTCTTTCTTAGTTACAAATATTTACACTGATTTGATTCGTAACAATGACAAAATGACAAATATGAAATGTCGAGCGACATATGTTCGTCGCTGTATAGCACGCAAGTAAGCCCGCTCATTGTCTTTACATCGGTGTTTATATACCGAGTTTTGGGCGTATGACAGGGGAAGGTACTTCCGCGGTCACTGGCCTTCGGTCAGTGAACTTGCTTAGCCACCAATTGCTGGCTATGCAGATTCCACCCCAAAATCAGGAGATTTTGGGTGTTGTTTCTTAAGCAACCAAGTGCATTACCCGGTGCAACGCCCGGTATGTAGGCCGGGTGATGTCCGCGCGCAAGGTGTCATTTGACATCTTTTATTGCGACATTTCTTGTATGCATCACACTCACAACAGGGTATTCAATTTTTATAGTTTGCATCTTCTAACATATGCACGTATCAATAATGTATGCACGTATAACGATGAACACGATCTAACTGTGCCAAAGAGAAGCAGTATACTAAAGATGTGCGCTACTCTCACTTGAGAATTGAATTTGAAAAAGCCGTGTCAGCTTTGTGGAATTTTTTTATCTGCGCGCGTTTTCATTTTAGAGCTTTATAATGCTGTCTCGGTTAACGTCTCGGTTAACATCTCGGTTGAAATAAAGAGCATTGAACATATTATATCAAACCACTTCATACATCTATCATACATTATCAAACTACATTGTACAGCTATCGAACCGCCATCAAACGACATCATACATCTATCGAACCGTTATTGAACCACTATCAAACTGTATCATACAACTATCGAACCGCTATCGAACTGTCACTTGAGAAATGAATTGAAAAAGTCATATTAGCTTTGTGGATTTTTTTATCTGCGCTCATGATCATTGTCTAACAACTAAAACGTATGTGATTTATTAACGAGATCATCTTATACAAGCTGTCTCGGTCAACGTCTCAGTCAAAAAGCATATTAAACGTATCATATTCGACTTATTGTATAGGTAAAGTTACAGTAGAAATAAAAATTTTATTGCGTTTTATTTTATTTTTTTCTATTTTGAAAAAATTTCGCAATTATTCTGGTGTTGCGATCACCAGTTAAATATTTTAAATACATTTTGTAATGCACAATTCTTAACATGTTTTTCACATCGTATAGTATTACTAACATTTAGATTATTCAAAGATTCGATATCTTCGTAATCCGCATCCAATATCTTGATATATATTCCATCATCAGTATCGAGCATGTCCGTCAACCATTCTCGTTTCTGAAGTCCCTCAACATACACGATAGCATTGCTGTCATCCTTTTCATTCCAAAATATTTCTTATGAGAATAGCAGACTCATCTTCCCCAAGAGTCTGCTAAAGGCCGTTGAACTGGTTAAACCATGGTACTCTGACTCGTATTTGGATCGGAAATCCATCTGGGGAATTTGAAGAAGATGTAATCAGATGTTCCGCCATGCTGTACGGGATCATTCCGTCCTTCCATCGCAATCCATGATGATAGGCAATCAACTAAGAAGCGCAAGACTTGTCAAATTTTTGTCACGACTTTTTTCTCCGCGCGGAGAAAAGCCGCGAGCAAAAAGAAAGAGAGAAGGCCGACACGACGATGAAATCCGCAGACCGGAACGGCCCGCGTGCCTAATTTTCCGCGCGCGAATCTCGGCTGCGAATCTCGGCGCGAATCGCGGCCAAACGAATGACCGGATTGGGCACCAGACGAGCTTGACGGCACGTCAACTCGCGAGATTCACCAAACACAGCCTTAATTCACGCGCGGAAAGGCGACCAGCTCACCTAACGCAGAGGGACATGGTCTAGGAAAGGGGCATACGCCACACGAGAGCGCGGAACGCAACAGAAAATCAAATGCGGACAAGGCGATTAAAGATAACAAAAATAACATTTATTTCTTAAAAGGAAATAAAGAAAAATAAAGAATTAACATGCAAAACGCGAAAGATAGTCGCACGCGCTAAACGATACGTGTTCACGTGAACGCTGGCTCGACTGTTTTTTTAATCTCGTAGTGCACGACCTTCCTCGCGCGCAATACACCTTGTTTCGAAGAACACGCCATGGCATGGGGCTCGCAAAAAATGTAATGCGTGAGAACTGCTCCTTTTTTCAGTACCGCCACTTCCTTTACGAAAAATTTTTTATAATCAATTCTTGCAGATCCACAAATGTCGGTACGATTATGATGAGTAACTTTTCAAGATTGTACTTTAACATCAAATATCTCAGTTTTTATCCGTTTAATGTTATATGATTTTACGTACGTTGGACAACAGAAGTAGTTGATACTAGGAGCGTTCTGATCCGAGAGCTCCGAGGGGAGCGGGTGTGCGGGGGAACTCACAGGCGCGCAGAGGCATGACGTTACGCAGATCGGCGGGTCTCGCGGCGCAAGGAATTGCTGACGCAGATTTTCGGGTCCGCGATCGTCCCCGGGAGCGGTAGAGGGGGATTCGGGGTCCGCGCCCGCCGCCGCCACCACCGCCGCACAGTGGGGTCAAATCCCAAAAAGCTGGTCAAAAGTAAAAAAATTAAAATATTTACCTAAAACTTTGTATATAGGGGCTTTTGGAGTCACTGATAACGAATTTAAAGTCAAAATTAAAATAGCGGCTACAAAATGCTAAAAAGCATATTCAAAAACCATAATTTTTATTGGTTTTATGTGAAATTTTGTACACAGGTTTTCGAAGTCGCTTAGTCTAAATTGAGATCTGAATTGAGAAAAAAGAAAATGGCCGCTATAAAATAACAATGTTGAAGTTTAGACATTATATTACAGCACGTTTTTTTTTATTTAATTTATATGAAACGGAATATATAGGGGTCACAAGTAACTAATCTAAAAAGAAAATAAGTGGCACATCTAAAATAGCGGATATAAAATCTTTTAAATCCGTAATTTTTATTAATTTTATCAGAAAATTAGTGTACATAGATTTTTAATATGTTGTTGTGAGTGCATCACACTCACATACGGCCTATTGCAAGCGATAGTAGGTGTCAGATGACACCTCGCGCGCGGACATCGCCCGGCCTACATACCGGGCGTCGCACCGGGAAATACACTCGGTTGCCTAAGACTCAACACCCAAAATCATCTGATTTTGGGGTAGAATCCGCATAGCCAGCAATTGCTGGCTAAGCACATACACTGTCTAAAGGCCAGTGACCGCGGAAGTCCCTTCCGCGGTCATACGCCCAAAACCGGTGTATAAATACGCCGGTGGACAGACAACGAGCGGGCTTTTGCGATACCGTATACAGCGACGCACGTATGTCGCTGACTCTGTAATACTCGTTACGGTTTATTATTATATATATAAGTGTTATCAAGTGTAACTAAGAAAGAATATACATATATATCTTTATACTACAACTGGCTATAATCTCTCGAAGACCTGACCCGAGGAGCATCGGCAGACGATCCCTATAACCTGTGACCCTTTATCTAAGAAGGGCCACAACAATGTTGATTCCATAAAAAAAAAAAAATATTTTAAAAAATTTTTGTTGGGATTTGATAAAAAAAAAAGACAAATAAGTTAAGAAATACAATACAAAGTCGTATGTAAAAAATAAATTTATGTTTACAAAAATATTAATCTAATATTCACATACAAATTAATCTTCATCATCAGTTGAATTATCTGTATCAATATCTGAAGAATTTAACGACATCGAAAAAGAAGAGATAGAATCAGCATTGGACGCATTAAGTGTTGGTGAAGTAAGCAATGGAATTGTTTCCGGAAATAGGGATTTAAATTTCTTTTGTGGCAATTTCCTTAAACTTGATATATACGGATATAATGCTACTAGCAAGCGCAAGAAATGATCTTCCATTGATTTTGTTTTACTGCATTTTCGTGCAAAATCTTCACGGTATCTTTTAATATATTTATTACAAGACTACTGTGCATCTTCAGTGTTGTGAGCGTTTGCTCTGAACGGGAGTTCTTCCCGAAACAGTTCTGGGATTCGTCCTGCCTTAGGGGTTAGGACCCGAAAGTTCGGCTTGTCGTTTAAATGAAGAACACTTCTTACTTGTTCAATTCGTCTTCTTTATTCCTTCGTTCAGTGCTTACAATCAGCTGTGTTGCGCGCCGTGGTGTTGAATGATACTCGTGATAAGGCGTATAATAAACTAACGTGCTCATGTTGTGCGTTTATTGTTACTACTCTCCGCTCGGTCACGGCGTGGTCGCGCTTATATTCGATGGTTTCGTGGCGCAATTTTGGGGCCAGCGACCGGGCGTCGGTGGCTTCCGCTAAGGCTAAGCGTTTTGACACTGGAACGCGGTAGCCTTGCGGTGCAATTGTGCAGCGTAAGGTCTTATTTCTAGGGCAATACGGAACTGCTTCCGAGCGATTCCGCATCGTGATGTTGTAAGCTTACGGAAGTTGCTTGAGACTTTCGTGAGCGCGGCGAATTCTTGTGTCTTTCGAAAGAGGTGCTTCTCGCAACGTCTTTCGAAAAATTATGCGTTTCGCAATTATAATGATATGTCGGTTGTAAATTGGGTTACAACATTCCTCCCCTGTTAGACAAGGAAACGAGGGTGCGATGTTTTCGCGTACAGTTTTGTTCTTAGTTGACAACCTGCTTTGCTAAGCCTTGGTGGCTTACTAGTCGTTCGTTTTGTATATATTATGTAACCGTGCATCGGGGGATTTCGCAATCCGCATCTTTTCTAGGGAAAACTCCGTTTTTACGAGACATCTCTCTGTTGGTTGTAGGCAGATGCTTTGTAAGATCCTTTTGTATCTCTCGGGATGGTCCAGTGGGCGCACCCTATCAATGGGCTGATTTTTCCTTGAATTCTCCGGAATCTTTATTTCGCGGGTCCTTAGGTTGGGTCCTTGGAGTGGCACCCGTTTGGCCACGTCAATATTGGCCACGTCAATATTGACCACGTCAATATTGGCCACGTCATTATTGACCACGTCAATACTGGCCACGTCAATATTGGCCACGCGTGATATTGCCCACGTCAATAATAGCCACGTCAATATTGGCCACGCGTCATTATTGCCCACGTCATTATTGCACACGTCAATATTAATCAATTTTTTTGCTTAGCGTGGAAAGTTGCAAACCCATGTGGTGCAGAGAAATGCTTTGCACGCACACACACACACACACACACACACACACACACACACACACACACACACACACACACACACACACACACACACACACACGCACGCACACACACACACACACGCACACACACACACATACACACCGAGGGGGGTGCAATGGGGGCCTTCGGCCCCCCCTCCCGCACCCATCCCGTCCAAGTCGCAACCCATATACAGTAATGACGTGGGCAATAGTGCCGTGGGCAATAATGACGCGTGGCAAATAATGACGTGGTCAATAATGACGCGTGGGCAATAATGACGTGGTCAATATTGACGCGTGGCCAATATTGACATGGCCATTATTGACGTAGGCAATATCACGCGTGGCCAATATTGACGTAAGCAATATCACGCGTGGCCAATAATGACGCGTGGCCAATAATGACGTGGCCAATAATGACGCGTGGGCAATAATGACGTGGGCAATAATGACGCGTGGCCAATATTGACGGGGCCAATCGGGACCGTGGCTAATATTGACGTGGGCAAACGGGACGCTCCCGGTCCTTGAACTGGTAGTTCGCTGGGCTGATTCTACCTGGCTGTTGTTAATCTTGTATCTTGACTTAGATAGTATCATGACTTCGATTACCGTGGCGATGTTGGTATCGAGTCCTTTGTGGCTCAGTCGCGACGTCAATTTTATATTCCCGAAGAAAACGGAGTGATGGGGTATACCTTAAATCGGACCATATATGGTCATAGCCAAGTCGGTATTGCACATCCGGTGCAAACGTTATTTGCAAAAGGACGTTTTGTTGACTATTGACTTCCGGTGTAATGCGATCGTGTGGCGTGATTTTGTTAATCTGAGACGTAGACCTGTACTAGCTAATGCTACGCGCCCCTCTCTTGCGGGGAAGAGTGAATTAAATTGTTTCATATATTACTATTATTATTATTATTATTGTATATATTATTATTTTATTTATTTGTTTTGTATTAGAAACGTGTTTTTTTGTATTAGAAACTATTACTCCGTTTCAGGATAGACCTAGGTATCGTATACTCTGTGTCTATATCTAATGTGACTCGCTTCTCAGGGCTATTTTGTTTTTTCTTTTTTATTGTAATAAGGCTTATAGCTATTGCTAGTATTATTACAATAATTGTTTCGCTGGTTGCCGTTGGATAGATAAAGTGCGGGGATTAAAAAATTGAATTTGATTCTTTATTTAATTTTTTGTCCATTTCAATGATTTTTTGTTTATATCCTATAATTCTGAAAAATGTTTTTTATGACAATGTTTTTTAATTTTATCGATTGTACTGCATCTGTGCTTAGTTTTGTTTCATTGTCTGGTATTGAGATATTATATTGCGGTAGATACGTTTTTATTTCCATATCGTGTGACAATTTTGGTGACTTTATTATTGTGTCTTCTGTCATCAATTTGCAGTTATTTTTTAGTGTTACTTTATTCATTTTTAAATGACTTCCTTTATCTGTCCGTGGTCTTTACAATATAACGTTACTGTTTGTTTTTCTTGTACTGAGTATAGCCATGAGTGCGAGTCGCTTAATTCTATCTAAACTATGATTTAACACTATATTATTAATATTACAATTTTCATGGTACCTATTGTTGTGTCCCTTGTCTCGGGACACGGTACGGGTTCGCTGCCGATGACTCCTCGGGATTAGGTTTCCAAAAGATAACACCGAGAGTTGATAATAAGAGAGATGTATATATTTGTTCCAACGTTACAATTCTTTAATAAACCCGAATGGTAGATAATTAAGTATAATACCTCGGTTCGACGAGCGACGTAGATTCGTCGCTATTGTGATTAATAACGAGCCCACTCGTTCTCTTTCCGCGGCGTTTATATACTCCGCTTTTCGGCTTGTTACCAGGGGAAGTCACTCGCGGCCTTTGGCCTGTTGTACCCCTCGTTGTGAGTACAATTAGGGATCGCTGCCAGAGATCTCGCGTGGAAGGTATTTGATCACTTACACCGTTATTCGTCTTGAACACTTTTATTATAGTATTCGTTTACAGTAAATAGATCGCGACCCCGCAAGGTAGAGTGCCACGTCTATGAGTTCGCTATCTACGACCCCGCAAGGCAGAGTGTCGTGGTTGTGTATTTACAATTATTTATATCGGCGATACACGATCCCGCAAAGCAGAGTGTCGTGTGTTACCTTAGTTTGTTTACTTTGGATTGACCCGTTCCTCACCTTTTTTCACCGGTTTATATATCCGATAATTTGGTAGTTGGATCGAAAGAAGGAGAGGATTGCGTGAGGGCGTAAATCGGTCAGTATTCCAAATTATTGCTTAGACAGCAAGTGCTGTCTAAGAAGCATTGCGCTAATTGTCGAACGGATTGCGCAAAAACCTCGCGCGATGCGCTCGATGCTGACTGCTGCAGCTGACCGACTTACGTCATCGTGCTACTGACACCTTTTTTTATCGTTGTGAGTGTGTAATTCATAACAGGCCCGTGCACTAGCTTAATCAGCAATTGCTAGCTAGGCGCATTCCGCGGCAATCAGGAGATTTCGGGTGGCGAAATGGATAGTAACCGGATACATTGCCTGGTGCGATGTCCGGTGTGAAGGCCGGTGCGACGTCCGGTAGCAAGGCCGGACGGTGTCTCGCGAGGTGTCACTCGATATTCTTATCGTTATTACGAGTATAGCTTGTGTGAGTGTCGCACACTCACAACACTATCCTATATATGATTTCTAGAAATATTTTAACTTTGCATACGGAGTGCGGACTAATCTTATTCGCAAAATAGTTTCGCTCGCATAAATACTCTTTATTTATTTTTATATAATTTTGTAGATCGTTACGCAACAAAGTTATGCATGTGCTGATTCTCGTCTATTGCTATGGTAGGATAACTGATATCTATTATTGAAAAGTATTGTTACGTTCTGGCACAGGTAGTGCAATTACATTTAGTAATTCGTATTTATACGCTGATATTAACGGAAATACACGCAAGACCATGTATATATTTGTGTTATCGCAGTACACGCTTACAATAGCGAATTCTTCTATGGTCGACCATTCTTCTTGGTTCGCTCTAAACGGAAAATAGAAGCCTTCTGGAAGTTGGGAGTTCGTGTCTTTGAGCGATTGTACTATGTGATCTACAGGTGTTAACCTAGGGTGCATAACCTTTTTTAATAATGTGACGTAGTCTAAAACGTCTTCCGCATCGCGAGTTAGATCTGACACAGTGTTGATTATTATAAAATTAGATTGTATATTGTTTGTGCGTTCGCTTTCTAATAATTTTAGTTTTAAGTTTTTGGTCGCGTTTGCAAAAAAATATTCGTTGTGTTGTACCGTCTTTTCAGTCTCGTCGATGTGTGCTATGATCGCCTGCATTATTTTTACTTGATTTTGTACTGTGTGTCTTGTTGATTGTTGTGCGTCGTGTAGCATTGTAAGTTATTTGTCAATTATTTTTTTGTCGTCTGCGTCCATGGTGCCAAATAGGGATTTTGCTATTGAGCCTATTTCGTCGATCAGTCCTCGTTTTTGTATTGTCGGTGTCTTATATGTATCAGTTATATAGAGGATCAGTTGGTTTGTTCTTTGGTATTCCTTTGTTATGGCTGCGATGAAGCTGTCGCATGTGGCTTTATTTATTATCGCAACGATTCTACACAAATTGTCTGTTCTTTGCATATGTTATTTAATTTGCGTTAGTCTTTTTGACAAAGACGCAGTGTTTATTTTAATTACTAATTTCCAATGTGATTCAATTTGTCGGAGTCTTTCTATTTTTTCCCGAGTGGTGTGTGAATTTCTCTATTTCATATGGCGCTCTCTTCTTCGGATCTTCTGCAAAACTTAGCGTTGCCCAGATTATAAATCTGTAATTATTTTTATTTTGTTTTAAATAGTTGTATTGTTTGAGTGAGAGTATGTATTTAATTTAAAAAAACATTTTTTTTTGTAATGTGGTCGCTGTGGGACCGTGAAAACGGAAAAGGACATCTCAAGTTAAAGACGTTTGTCGTTACGCGCCTCAAAATGTATCAGCATTTTCGTTTCCGTTGCCTGTGCGTCTAATGATTCCTCTATTTTTTATTGCTGCTTAGCGTTGCATCTTGTTATCTATTACACCTTCTTTTGTGCGTCTTTTTTTTGGTGGACGGTCTTTTAGTCTGTTGTTGATTGTCCGTCGGTGTAGCTCGTTCCGTGTTTATTAAATATGTCTCGTTGTGAATTTAATGACGATAGTGACGCGGGTAGTGTTAGTGGTCGTTCTAGTCTATCAAGTCTTAGTGATCTAGATACGGTGGCCTTATTAGGCGAGAGCTTTTCGTCGGACGAGGAGGGGTTTTTTGACCCCTCCGAACCTTTGCTCCTTACTGGGTATAAACATTATCCGGATTATTCTGATTCTTTGGAAGACGTTCCGGTTCCTTGGGATGATCCCGACTTTTTTGCGGGTATCGGGTATGTGGGCTCCGGACCTGAAGGCGTTCCTGAGGATTTTGTCCCTGCCGGAGCAGAGTCATCTGGTGCGGAGATAGTTCAATATCTTGAAGACCATCTCTCTGTGTTTTCGGGGGACTTTGAGGAGCTCGCAGAGAACATGTTCGCTGTCCTCTTTAATCGTTCTCTGTCTTAGGAAGAAGTTGGGTTGGGATTCGCAGATTTTATTTCTGCGGGTATGGAAGCCGAGGCGGATCTGGTCAAGGAACCCGTGATTCCCGGTCCGTTTTTGGCTCGCCTTTTAACCACTTTAAAAGTGAATCAAGTGAGGACATTGGAGATGGTCTCGACATCGAGTTCGAGTTCGCGGTGGACCAATATTTACGTGAGGGGATCTTGCCGCGCTGGGATCTTCCGCCAGAAGATCCGGATATGGACATGGTTGACTAGCCATGTAAAACTCTCCCTTTTTTTGTAGTAGTGTGTAGTGTTAGTAGTTTGTACTTATTGTTAGTGAGAAGTTTATTTGTATAGTTAGTGTAGTGTGTTGTGAATGTGCGGCACTCACACAAATAATAGTCACGATAGTGATAATGGTGTCGAGTGACACCTCGCGAGACGACACCGTCCGTTCTTCACATAGGACGTCGCACCGGCCTTCACGCCGGGCATCGCACCCGGTTGTCACCTGATTGCCGAAATCTCCTGATTTCCGGTGGAATGCGCGTAGCTAGCAATTGCTGGCTAAGCCAGTGCACGGGCCAAAGGCCCGTGACCGCAAGTGACATCCCCTAGCAACAGGCCGAAAAGTGGGGTATATAAACACCGCGGAAAGAGAACGAGTGGGCTCATTAGTAATTAATACAGCGGCGAATCTACGTCACCCGTCGTAACATATAATTTTACTTATTTATGTGCGATACTTATCTATTTCGGGTTTACCAAAGATTGTAACGTTGGAACAAATATATATCTCTCTTTCTAACAACTCTCGGCGTTATCTCTTCGCAATCTGATCCCGAGGAGTCGGCACCGATCCCGTACCGTATCTCGAGACCAGGAGCACAACAAGTGCTTTGTTGACGAACAATTTTTGGATTAATTTTGGATTGTCTACATGGATTGTGTCTCGGCTAGCTGTTTTTGTCTTGGTAAGTCCATCCTTCTCTTTTTTTTGTATATATATTTTCATATATATGTGTGTGTATGTGAGTATATTCTTTCTCTTAAACGCGGGTTAGACTTTAATAAACGGTTGTAGGCGGTTTACGTGCACGCGCGTAGTTGTCCTGCTCCATTTAATAGTATAGTTGACCTCTGAGTGCTTTTCGGTTACCGTGTACGGTGTCATCCTGTCCATTGCGCGTCGAGTTTCTTTAATCTCCCGCGTCTCGTCACATAGTAGTACCTTTTCACCGACTTTGAATTTAGCCTCTTTTGTCCGTTTGTCATATTGCGTTCTAAGGCAAACACGGTAAGCAAGGAATTTGTAATAAAAATTGTCCTAGAATACGATACACTCGAATGTATCCTGACAGATTAAGGGACAAATTTTACGAACGAAATCTTTAAAAACGCGTGTAAACTATTGAAAATAGACAAAATCCAAACTACTGTTTACCACCCAGAGAGCAACGGCACCCTTGAGATCACACTGGACGCTAGCATAATATCTATGACACTTTATAAATAAAGAGCAGACGGACTAGGACGAATGGATACCGTATGCAATGCATGCATACAATACCATCCCCCACACAGCGACTGGATGCACTCTGTTCAAGTTAGTTTTCGGAAGGCAGGCCGAACTACCGACAGCCTTCAGCAGACCTCCAAACCCTACGTATAACTATGAAGATTACGCACAGGAACTGCGGGAAAAAATAAAGGCAACAAACCAGATCCCGAGAGAGAAAATTAAAGAAGAAAAGCAAAGGGACAAGAAATATTATGATAAAACTGTCAAAGAAATAAAATACAAAATAGGGAATAAAGTACTCCTGTACGACGAGACTCTCCGCCGCGGGAGATCCAAAACTAGACCCGCAATGGACGGAATCCTATGTAATTACTGAGAAACACTCAGAGGCGAATTATACGATAAAAAAGGGCAGGACATCAATGCACGTTCACACAAATAGAATAAAATCATTCATAGAAGCATAATAAAATAAAAGAAAGGAAAAATAATAATAAAAAATAAAAGACTCACCAGAAAGTAGAAAAAATCGCCAGTAAAGGCCCCAAATAAAACACTATCCATTAATTAAAACTACACTTAACACTACAAAAGTATATACGGGGAAAAAAGGGAGAGAGTAAGGTCAAAAAACGCTAATCGACCTTATCAATGTTCGGTTCCCCTCCTTCCTGGGACACAGAATCGTCCAAACTAATAAGCATGTGTCTAAAAATCTCATCGTAATCTCACTCAAAATCATTGATAAGATCGGCTAGATAAGCCGAAACGTCCACCCCGGATGGTTGCACGGAATTTACATCCAAGGACAGAGAAGGCGCCTCTCTATCCGGAGAATACGAAGGCCGTTGCGCCAGGAGTACAGTCTAGGCTCTGTGAACAAGTCTGCATCAGAATCAGCACCCGCGGGAAGCACCACCGACAGATCCATAGCTGTCGCAGCATCAGTACCGTCGTCAATCACGAAAAATTCGTCAAAGAAATCATCCTCGTAATCACTCTCGACGTCACTGACTGAAGGAGAAAAAAATACGTCCGGATTCTCCTCTTTCCCGTCACGAATGGTAGGCGCATTCGACAATGGTTTTCGGAAACACATGACGCCCCCAGACACAACAAAGAAACCGTAACGACAAGAAGAACTGACGGACACCGACTAAAGAAAGTTGCATCGACGGTGACAGAATTAAATATGATAACGAAATTAAAACCCGCATAAAATTACACTATCGTTGCAAGGGGCTCCTTACGTGGAGCTACACGAGAGTAGCAGAAACAAAAAACGCTACGCCTTGCAAAATCGAAAATTTCGCACACAAGCCAAGGATGTACTTTGAAAAAATCGGAAAATTACAATTAATAGAATCCACATGGAAGATAGTAATCAAGACTGACGTAATCAGCATTAGCCATAGATGGCACGCACTACAAGAGTACATTCAACAAGCAGAAGAATATTGCAAGAAGACAACGGAAAATACCGAGAGGATGTGCCAAAGCACACTAAAAATATTACGCAAAGAAAACACGAACGGTATGGCTACAATGATACGACTAATGTCCATGTATGAACACTCTAGAAGCAAACGAGGATTAATAAACGCCATTGGCACCGTAAACAAAACTTTGTTTTGGACCATGGACGCCGAAGATGCGAGAAGAATAAAAGAGCAAATGAAAATGCTACAAAACAACCAAGGGTAAACAACTATGTTATAAAGAACCAATTGAAGATAATAAACGGTATAATAGGGCATTTGAAATCCCTCGAGCAAATATTAAGTTACAACGAAAATTTGCTAAAATCTCAAGTCAAATCCGCCAGAAACAAGCCGACACTCTACTACAAGAGGAAATCAACAAGTATTTAACCCTTATCAATGCCATAATAATGGATCTAACCAACGACATGGAAGATATCATCGAGTACCTTACACACACACGGGATGCAACAATCATGACGCATCTACTACCCGTCGACCAGATAATCCAGGAATTCATTAAAGCTACCTTACAAATGGCAAAAAAACATTTTTCCTTCAAAGTAGAGCTCAGAAATTGGCGAACCATCGTGAAATACGTAAGAACAAGCGTATACTTCAACAGCCCTTTCGTATATACGACCTGAAATCAGTAGTTAATACTAGGCCGGTTCTAACCCAGGTGCTCCGAGGGGGGTGCGGGTGTGCGGGGGGGTACCCGTAGGCGCGGGGGTATGACGTCACGCGGGGAGGGGGATCTCGCGGTTCGGAAATTGCTGACGCAGTATTTTCGGGTCCGCGACCCGGGAGCGGGAGAGGGGTGTGCGGGGGGGTACCGGTAGGCGCGGGGGTATGACGTCACGCGGGGAGGGGGATCTCGCGGTTCGGAAATTGCTGACGCGGTATTTTCGGTCCGCAGTCGCGGTGCGGAAATTGCTGACGCGGTATTTTCGGGTCCGCGACCCGGGAGCGGGAGAGGGGGAATCGGGGTCCGCAACCGCCGCCGCCGCCGCCGCCGCCCGCCACCCGCCGCCGCCGCCGCCCGCCACCCGCCGCCCATCACCGAGTGCATGAGAATACGTACGTGATGGGTGGGAGCGAGAGAACGCGATGTGCAGTATGCGATAGGTAGTATGCAATGTGTGTGTGTGTGTGTGTGTGTGTGTGTTTGTGTGTGTGTGTGAGTGAGAGCGTCAAGAGATGAGAGCAAGAGAACGCGATGGATAATATCATGCAATAAGTGTGAGTGAAACAGCGTGCGGGAATATGTATGTAACGGGTGGGTGAGAGAGCATACGGTGAGTGCAAGTGAGAGCGATAGCATACAAAGTATGAGAGAGAACAATGATAACATTGTGAAGAACACGAGCAAGAGAACGTGAGTATAAGAGAGAATATGAAAGAGAGAAGACAAGTGTATGAAAGAGCGAGAGAGCGGGAGTGCACGGGAATATAAGAGAAAGAGGGAGAGGATAGTATGATGTGTGAGAGTTAGAGCGAGACCGCGCAAAGTACGATAGAGAATGGTGATTTTATAATAATCATTTAAAGAGCGCAATAACGGAATGAAGAACAATACACGTACATAAAAGTAATCTAAACTATTTATCGAGGATTGAAGTGTGAGTGAAAGAGCGTGCGGGAATATGTATGTAACGGGTTTGAGCGAAAACGTGTGATGAGTGTGAGTGAGAGATCTTGCAGGAATATGTATGTAACGGGTGGGTGAGAGAACATGCGATGAGTGCAAGTGAGAGCGATAGTATACAAAGTATAAGAGAACAACGATAATATTGTGAAGAACGCAAGCAAAAGAACGTGAGTATAAGAGAAGACAAGTGTATGAAAGAACGAGAGAGCAGAAGCGCACGGGAATACAAGAGAAAGAGGGAGAGGATAGTATGATGTGTGAGAGTTAGAGCGAGAGCGCGCAAAGTACGATAGAAAATGATGATTTTATAATAATTATTTAAAGAGCGGAATAACGAGATGAAAAACAATACGCGTACATGAAAATAATAAGTCTAACTATTTATCGAGGAATGAAGTAATCACTCACCGGAAAAGCAGCCCCATGCCTCAGCCCAGGAACTAGTCCGTAAAAGAACAAAAACTACACTAAACTATCACTACATTACTAACTATTACTACACTGAAACTATCACTACTAAAAACTACTAAAACTACTAAAACTACTAAAACTACTATCAATTAATACTATAATTATAAAAATAATGTTAGAGGAGGAAGTCACTCCTCCCCCTCTTCGGGGGAGTCATTATCTCCCTCGTCCTCCTCCTCCTCCTCAAAGTCTGATACCCCCATGTAGTCCATATTGGGGACTGCAAGGGGTTGGAGGACCTCGCAGGGGTCACTGTCACTGTCACCGTCACTGTCACGGTCACTGTCACGGTCACCATCACTGTCACCGTCACTGTCACCGTCACTGTCACTCTCTTCTCGATCGGAGACTTCGCGAAGGTCTATAAATTCACCCACTACTTCCCCCGCATCTTCATCAGCGTCTACAATTGCCAAAATGCCCGGAATGGGCGATGCGGGGGGTGATGGAATATATACATGCATGATATAAGTACACGACGCGATGCACACCGTAAAAAACAGTGGACGACTAACATAGAGAACTGAGAAAACAGCACGGCAGTCGCAAGAAAGCTTAAAAGAGCTGACATATTAAAATGATAGACTTCAGAGAAAACGGGATCACATATCTCAATCATGACCGATAACCCGCCTTAATCTTTTATACCTGCATGCACCTTAACGAAGGACCACGTTTACGAATACGAATATGTCTATGAAACTAGATTGCATAGTATTGAACTGGACGCTAACATAGAGAACTGAGAAGACAGCCCGACAGTTGTGCACCTTAACGAAGGACTACCAAGCAATTCACAATATCGAATAGAAAATTAATAGTTTTGCAACCCTTTCTTATTCATTCTCATTCTCTCTCACCATCATGCGATCTCTATTTTACATACGGTTAGATAGAAGTATGAGATGATGGCATGATAGAGAACTCGAGTAAGAGAACGTGGCTAAGAGAAAACATGAATAAATATGGTTTTATTTTATTTCCGTTGATGCGAGGGCGTGACATCATGCAGATCGAAGTGGTCTTGCGGCACATTACTTTCATTTTCAGATTATATTTTATAAACATTACAGATTTTATTAAACATTTACAAGGAAAAGCAAAGAAAACACTTTATTTTTGAAAAAATTAATCGTTTGAATGTTACATCGAACGGTTGATTGGGAGGGGATCACGTTTCGCAGGCACGTTTGTCACCATGGAACAGCTGAGCAAGGAGAAGGAAATCGCCCCTCCGAGGTCTGCGTTCGCCAACATCACCATGATGCTCTTTCCCTCTTATGTACTGCGGTTTTCATGATTTCTCTTACACTCGTTCGTACATGGTCATCTCCGTCGACTTACATGTTATCTCCCACCCGTACGCAATGTCTCCAACCGTACGCTCATTATCATTCCGGCTCTCTCATCCACTGTATTTTTCATATGCGATCACCTATTAACATACATGTGTTTCCATCCATCACACCTTACCTATGTACCTCCTACTCAGTTCTACATGTGCCCTTTTACCTCTAAAGGAACAAGAATTATGGAAAACAATTTCAAAAAAATTAAATTGAATTCAGAAAAATGTGTATGATTCATCAAAGATATAGTCTTATAGTATACTCTTATGCTACCTAGTAAGAGATATAGTCTTAATGAATTTATATCAGTCAAAGTAAAGAGCACATTAAACATGAATCGAACGTATTATACATCAATCAAATACATCCACCAACCGCTAAAGAAGCATAGAAGAGAGAAAATAAACTAAATAATTATTTATAATTATTTTCATTTATTTGTCATGCAAAGCGTTATACAAAATATTATAATATAAAGCGTAAGCAATTATTTACTTCTATGAGACAAGTTTTATCATATTTTTTATGCAATAATTTTACAGCATCGCTTTTATGAAATTATTCTTTTGACATTGCAGCAAACAGCTGATTGGAAGAAGATCACGTTTCGCAAGCACGTTCCGTTCCGGTAAAAAGAATAGCCGCTTAATAAATTTTATTGAACTATATCAAACATCAAACATTAAACTACCATTATACATCTATGTTTGCTTTTCAATGCATTCTTGTTCTCTCTCTCTTTCTCCCATTCGTTACGTTCATACACGATCATCTTCGTCAACTTACATGATATCTATCGTTCCAACCCGTACGCAATGTCTCCGACCGTACACTCATACAATCCTATCATTCTAACTCTCTTTCATCCGTTGCATTCACTCTTTATCTATGTACTCAACCCTCCTCCTCCTCCTTAGTCCTGCACAAACCATATTACCGCTAAGGGAACAAAGATGGTGAAAAACAATCTCAAAAAATAATTTATAATTTATAAATATTTTGAAAAACATGCAACATGTAACTTATATCCCTTACAAGAATTTATCTCAGTCAAAATAAAGAGCACACGAATCAAACATATAATATATCAATCAAATCACATTATATCATACATATCAAACCACGTTGTATATCTATTGAACTGTTATCATTGTGGATCAGTACAGCCAATTATAAGCGGACTGTGCTGAGTCGATGTGCGAGCAAAATTCAAAAACTATCGATACCAGCGGTCCTAGCACATCTTCGGTTTGAAATTACATGCAAACGTTTAAAAAAAATATAAATGCAATACGAATTGTAAAGAATAAAATTGTAAAAAAGCAATAATGTATTAGATTATTACATAAACCGATACAATATAAACAACAAACCGATACAATGTATTAGTATTACATAAACCGATATAATATAAACGTTAATGAGAAAATTTCTCTATACTAAACACATCCAGTGCTACCGCATCATCAATATTCTCCTCATTGTTCAAAAATATCTCTACACACACTCTACAATCTTGCGCAGGTTTAACTTCAATCAGTTTTTTGTCACAGAAAGAACACTCTATCACAGTTGCCAATGAATCATCCTGCGATAATTTGCTTCTAAATCCATGTGATTCTGGAGTTCGATACCAGCTTCTGAATCTTCCCGGCCGATAGCATCTAAAACATTGGCGTCTCCAAGGAAATTCAGTCTCAATGAAGCATCTTTCCATGGGCTTTATGCATAGACCCGTCAAGATATTTGCATATCTTTCAGGATAGTCTTCTGGGCGCACCCCATCAAATTGTCTCACCTCTTCAGGGGACTTGTTCAAGGGAATCTTCATCTATCAACATTATCTATTAAACTCTCTCTATATATTTATTTTAATGTCTTAAAGTCTACTTTATTTTGTATTGTAAAATTACCTTTATTTTCTCAATCGTTGACTAAACTTCTTAGATTTGCACTGTTCTTGTAATCTCTCACTCGCTAACTTCTCAGACTTGTACTGGACGTTTGACGTGAAACAGCGGACCACTTCATTTTATATCATGAAAATACATGTCTCTTACATATGAAATAATTTAGACTCAGCTTCTGACGTGGAATTTTTTTTATCTGGTGATCACCAGTTAAATATATTAAATACATTTTGTAATACAATTCTTAACATGTTTTTTCATATAGCGTATCACCGACGTCATATAATATTACTTTATACTGAAATTATTCGTTTGACATTGCAGCGAACAGCTGATTGGAAGAAGATCACGTTTCGCAAGCACGTTCCGCGGAGAACACCTGAGAGTGTCCATGTAAGACGCGTTTGACTAACGCGGGGAGCGCGGAGTTGAGCGTAAAAAGAATAGCCGCTTGATAAATTTTATTGAACTACATCAAACATCAAACATTAAACCACCATCATACATCTACGTTTGCTTTTCAATTTATTCTTGTTTTCTCTCTTTCTCTCATTCGTTACATTCATACATGGTCATCTCCATCGACTTACATACATGATATCTATCGCTCCCACCCATACGCGATGTTTCCAACCGTACGCTCATACAGTCTTATCATTCAAACTCTCTCTCTCTCTCTCTCTTTCATCCATTGCATTCACTCTTTATCTCTCAGTCCTACACAAACCATATTACCTGCTAAGAAAACAAAGATGGTGAAAAACAATTTCTAGAAATTATTTATAAATTGTATTCTGAAAAACACGTATAATTTTACATTATTATGCTATATGAATTTATCTCAGTCAAAATAAAGAGCATATAAATCGAACATATTATACACCAATCAAATCACATTATACATATCAAACCACGTCGTATATCTATTGAACCGCTATCGAACCGTTATCTTTGTAGATCAATACAGACAATTATAAGCAGATTCGATGTGCAAGCAAAATTCGGGAACTATTGATACCAGTGCTCCTAGCACATCTTTGTGTGAAATTACATGTATTACGTTCAAAAAATCTGAACGCAATACAAATTGTAAAGAACACCAATACGAACAACCAAAAATTTATTATCGAGTTGAAGGCAGTTTGCATTATCAACTGTACTTTACTTCTGAAGTGCTCCTGTAATTAAGGACATATTTTGGTAACTTTTAAATCGTCTAAAATTTTTATAACTACCACAATCGAATGTGTATCGAATCACTTCATCTATTATCTATCAAACATATATCGAACCACTATTATACAGCTATTGAAGCCGTTATCAGATCCTTTTGTACAGCTACTGAACCGATATCAGACCGTATCGTACAGCTACAGAACCGATATCAAACCGTTTTGTATAGCTACTGAACCGATATCAGACCATATCGTACAGCTACAGAACCGATATCAGACTGTATCGTACAGCTATTGAACCGTTATCAGACCGTTTTGTATAGCTACTGAACCGATATCAGACCGTATCGTACAGCTACAGAACCGATATCAGGCCGTTTTGTACAGCTACTAAATTGATATCAGACCGTTTTGTACAGCTACTGAACCGATATCAGTCTGCATCGTTAAATTTTTAACGAATAGATCCCACAGACTTCCCGATATAAAGAAACATAAAATAGTCCGGGGTGCAGGGGCAGAGGCTTCGTCCATCTTACTTGTAATCAATTAAATAAGTGGATGTTAAATGGATGGATACATGTAAATATTGAAAGACTGTTACAACGATATTTAGATTGTGTAATTAATGTCATTCTGTAACTAAAAGAACGAATATGCACTCTCTTATCTTGACGCTCTCACTCACACACACACGCTCACTCACACACACACACACACACACACACACACACACACACACACATTGCATACT